>NW_024466369.1:0-18481 GCF_017591425.1 Ochotona curzoniae | reverse complement strand
CCTTGTACCATATGGCTCTCAATCTGATCAGAGGATGAGAGCTTTAAAACCCCTGACTTTCCCCGTTCAGTGTAATAGCTCCTGGAGTATAGTGGGAGCAGCTGTCACCAAGCTAGGGGACTACAGACTCCTCCCCACATTCTACATTTGGGCCCAGAGTGATCTCTCTGGCACCCTGCAGCACAATTGGCACAGTGCTGGCAACTGCACCACTTGAGGAGTGAATTGATGGATGGAAGATCTTCCTCTCTGTTTCTCCTCCTTTCTGTGTATCTAACTTTCAAACAGAAATAATTAAATGTTAAAAAAAAGAGCTCCTTTTCAGGATTCAGGCAGCTGTAATTGAATCAGATGTGGTGCTTGATTCAAACCAGACACTCAGGATTGCATTGATCACAAGCAGAAACTTTACCACTATGGTCATAACAATTATTTTTAGAAGATAAAAATAATTGAAAATTGATCATGGTGATGAACATAATGAAGCACAATGAGTTAAATTCATAACTTTTCTGAGAGTACTTAGATGATTTTTGGCACTGTAAAATGATACAATGAATTATTTCAAAAATTTCATGTGTATTCAGTATGTCAAACTTCACACCACACTGAACTTAATTTTCTTCTATAGGCTATGCTACATATTTATAAATTTCCATGATTATAAATGTAATGGTAAGGGATGATCACATCTAAATTACCAAAATTGAAATGATTGTCGCAGATCCAAAAGTTTTGGGGGTGGTTGATGTAACGTGTTTTTCTTTTTAAAGACTGGGATTATAATTTGAATTATTTAAAACATTATTTTTAATTAATTCCTATTTTTAAAAAATCAATTCTTTTTTTAAATAAGAATTAATTTTTTAAAATTTCAGACAGCAAAGGTATACAAGAATATTTTTAGTAGTAATGAGTCAAAAAGACTAACCTTTGCAGCTCACATTGTGATATGGTGTTTTAGACTGCTATTTGCATATTGCATTAGCAGCAGTTCCAGGAGTTAAGGGAAATCCCTGAGAACATGGAATTTTGTTATAAAATTACAAAAGGGGGACAAAAGTGAAGTAGATTGCCCATGTACCTGCAAAAATATCAGTTGTAGAAGTGTCTTCCTGAAATTCTCTTAATTGAATTTGAAATTTAATTCTGTTACTCAACGAGATATATACACAAATCAACAAAAAATATGTTGTTCTAGATACAGTATGTTTCTGTGTAATCATTTTTAGAAATACTATGTATGTTTGAAAGACAAATCGCAGAAAGAAGAGAGAAGTTCCATCAGCTGGTTGATTCACTTGAACAGGACTCTGCCATGCTTAGCCCAGCAACAAGACTCCATCTAGGTTTCCCAGGGGGCTCTTGGAACTCACCAATTGTGTTACAGGCACAACAGCAGTATACTGCATAAGAACTGTTACATAGCTAGTAGACATGAACAAGGCATTTGGGGATGATATGTGATCTATCCCAAGCAAGCAGCCCAATCTCCTGTATCATGACGTTCACTCTTTCAAGACTGATGGTTTTCTCTGACTGTCCCATAATGCAGCTATTTAATGAGGTAACATGAAAACACTTGTCAAACTATGTTGCTGTCACATTTATGAATGTCCTATGGGCAAAAGGAAATAAAATGGCAAAATCAAGTGCTACTGAACGTTTAGGAACTGAAGGTTTAGGGATATGTAATTGAAAACTGAAGAAGTTCCTTTCGGAACAATTACTAGAAAGGTGTATAGAATAAATGTGTATTATATCCATTTTTTATATTTATATTTAGACAAAATTACTCTGGGAAATATTTTCCTTCTGTAGAATTTTTAGTATTAACAGCAATGAATGTTCTAATGGAAGGCCTTACATGGAGTCCTATGCAGCTCATCTGCAGAAATAGAGAAATCTTTAATGCCACATAAGCATTTTTAAATGTTTTTATTTAGTGACAATATGATGTTTTTCCTAGAGTATTTTGTAATTTGAATAATAGTTGTTGGAAAAATAAGTTAGTACTTCGCAGTAACTTTATTATTAATATTTTCATTAGAAAGTCAGGCATAAAAAAAGGATTGACAGAGACAAAGCTTTTCCATCACCTGGTTCACACCCAAAGTAACCACAATGACCTGAGCTGAGCCATTCTGATACTAGGATCCAGGAACTTCTTACAAGTTCCATGGAGATGCAGGATCCCAAGACAGAGGGGCATCCTTGAATGCTTTTCCAGGCATAAGCAGGGTGCTGGAATGGAAATGTAGCAGCCAGGACATAAATCAGCATCCCTATGGGATCCCAGTACATCCATGGTGAGAATTTTAGACACTAGGCTATAGTGCCAGGCCAAGCAACATTATTTTAAAATAAGAAGTAGTTGTTTGCACTAACCAACTGATAACTTGAACATAACCACGGCCATTCATTGACATTGTTGATACTGTTCAAGGAAAGCTCCCTGGCATTTGTAAAGCACTGTTCTTGCCCCGGACAGCTGATGGCTTTTGTGTCTCCAGTCTTTGAGTCTGCTTCCTGTCTTGACATTGCTTAGCACAGTAGGAACCCTTAAGCAGACTAGGGACAACCAATACCAATTCATAGCTCCCTCTCTCCACTCTCTCTTGCAGGTGTTGCCCTGCAGCCCACTAAATGCTTCCCAGGCTGGAGAACACAAACGTACCTTCAGTAAGTTGTTTGTTTATTTCTCAGCTTGCTTTACATTATATTTTAGGAGCTTTACAATGGTATTTAAACTACAGTGAAAAAGCAAGTATGAGAGAAAGAAAATAATACTGTTACAAATAAGACATTGGAATTATAAAAGCCACTTGAATCTTTCCATGTTTTCTGATGCCATATCAAGACATGATTATTATTACATAATTCATATGGAAATGAAGAATTTGTTAATGATTGTAGGATATCAAATTTTGAAATGGTGTTTACTGACAATACATGATTAAATGAAAATTATTTAAAAGCTACCTGAAAATAAACACTCAACATTTGGGAGTAGTAGCAGTTTTCAAATATACAAAAAATCTATTTATTAACTTTCTAGTTTTGCTTTATTAAAATTGCTGAAATCGTATGCTGCTATATAGCATTTGGGGGCTGTATTATATTCATGAGTTCCTACAGGAATGTGTGTAGAGCGATATATGCTACTTGTTTTCTTATTAAAGATTTAAAAGAATCTATTTATTTATTTTAAAGATTGACTTGCAGAAAGGGAATGAGAGACAGAGACAGACATGTCTGCAATCTGCTGATAGATTCACCATTGGTTACAATGGTAAGTGCTGAATCATGTCAGAGAATAACCAGGGGGTCCTTTTGAGTCTCCCACTCAAGTGCTTGAGCAATCTCCAGTGTTTCCAAATCACATTAACTTAGAGCTGGATTGGAAGTGAGGCACATGACAACTTGCCTTGCTATGACACAATGACATTTCCTATTGCAGAGTGTTTGTTTTTGTTTTGTTTCTTAAGATTTATTAATTTGAGAAGCAGAGCTTCTCAGAAGGGGAAATGAAGAGACATCTCCCATCTGCTGGTTCACTCCTCAAATATCCAGAATGTACAGAGCTGAGCCAGCCTGAAGCCATGAGTCAGAAGTATTATCCAGGAGTCCAACTAGATTACAAGGACCCAAGTGCTTGAGAAATCCTTTACTTCCTTTCCAGGCCTGTTATCAAGGAGTTGGATCTGAAGTTGAGCATGTAATATATGAGGCAATGTGCATATAGGATGTCAGTGTCTTTATTTGCTAAAGCACAGGATTGGAACCTTGTTGCACTCTCTTTGGTTTTCATTTGAAATCCAAATTTGCAGAGAGAAGTTGGAAGAGTGAGAAAGAAATCTTCCATGTGTAACTTTACTAAGCACGTGACTGCAAGGGCAAGAGCTATACCAACCTAAAGCCAGGAGCCTATTTTGGATCTCTCACATGGATTTGAGCCATCCTCTCTTGCTTTCCTGGAACAAAAGCAGAAACCTGAGTTGAAAGTAGAACACTTAGGGCAGAAACTGTGCATGTATGGGAAGCTCGCCTACCTTGCCACAGTTCAGTTCAGAAATACTAACAGCTTGAACAGGAAACAAGGGCAGACCATGAAAACACTAACCTAATCCCTGCTTCTTCCAGTCAATACCCTGTACTGGTTCCAAAGTGTGTGAGAAGGTTAACAACATAGGCAGTCCTTTAGTGCCATTTCTAATATTAGTTTCATCATTTTACACTTAGATCAGTAACGACTAATTTCAGTTTCTCTTTGTGAACACTTTTTAATGAAATACATTGCAGTGCATTTAAAGTGGTATCCCATTGTGGTTGCCATTTCCATTCACTTCATGATTAACCATGCTGAGAATGTTACCATGCTGAATCACCTTTTGGTTATCTTTGTAGAAATGTCTGTCTAGTTTTTTGTCCATTTTGGAATCTGTTTTTATTGCATTTGAGTCTCCTGTGAACAGGCACTGAGACCAATGAGGGGCTGAAGCATCAATGTTCTTTGGCTGCAGGAACCACTGGTCATTGGCAGACAGCCTGTTATTCATGCCCACCAGATAGCATGTAGGTTGAAAATCGTATTTATATTGTTTTTCTTAAGATTTATTTATTTATTGGAAAGTCAGATATACAGAGAAGAGGATGAGAGACAGAGAGGAAGATCTTCCGTCTGATGATTCACTCCCCAAGTGAGAGCAACAGCCAATGCTATGCCGATCTGAAGCCAGCATCCAGGAACTTCTTCCAGGTATCCCACACAGGTGCAGGGTCCCAAAGATTTTAGGCCATCCTCGACTGCTTTCCCAGGTCACAAGCAGGGAGCTGGATGGGAAGTGGAGCTGCCAGGATTAGAACTGGCACCCATATGGGATCCCAACGCATTCAAGGCAAGGACTTTAGCCTCTAGGCCATGCCACCGAGCCCAATCATATTTATATTATAATACAAATTACTGTTTAATTTGCAACTGATGCAATTTGTCCTGTAACTCTACCACCCATTGACCTTAATAACGTTTCAACCTCCCATCTATGCTTAATGTTAGCAAAGCAATTCCTAAAACCAGCCCACACTGAATGGGCTGTAATATATAAATAGCAGTGAAATTTTGATGATTACAAAATGACTTATAATGCCATTGTTGAGACATAATTTGTTAATTTTTTTTCTAATTTATTTTGGTTGGAAAGTCAGACAAAGAGAAACTTCTTGTATGCACTGGTTCACTACTCAACTAGTCACAATAAACAGAGTTGTCAGAGCTGATCCAATTTGAAGCCAGGAGCTAAGAGCTTCTTCCAGGTTTCTCATAAAGATGCAGGGTCTGGAGGTATTGGGGCCACCCTCTACTGCTCTCCAAGGCAAAAACAATGAGCTGGAAGGGAAGTGAACAGCCAGGATATGAACTAGTGCCCATATGGGATCCCAGCAATGCCAGGAGCCTCTTTGCCGTCTTCTTTAGCTACCAGGCTACAATGCCAGGCACTAAATTTATTTTTAAAATGATTTACAACTTGATTCCATGTGATGAGAGAAACTACTTAATAAATTTAATATTTTGCATCTTAGATCTTATAGTCTTCATGTGTCTTAAACGTTTTCAAGGATTATACAGGATGGGCCCAGTGGCGTGACCTCGTGGCTAAAAGTCCTCACCTTGAATGTGCTGGGGTCCCATATGGGCACTGGTTCTAATCCTGGAAACTCCACTTCCCATCTAGGGCCCAGCTGTGGCCTGGGATGGCAGTCGAGGACATCCTAAAGCCTTAGGACCCTGAACCAATGTGGGAAACCTGGAAGAAATTCCTGGATCCTGACTTTGCATTGGCGTAGTACCGGCCATTGCGCTCACTTGGGAAGTGAGTCATCAGATGGAAGATCTTTCTCTCTGTCTTTCCTCCACTCTTTCCAATTAAAATAAAACAAATCTTTTTTAAAAAGGATTATAAAGGAAGAAAAAATAGAAAATTTGGAAACAAATATCACACCCACTTTTTCCTGAATTTTGAACCTTTCCCTCAGGATCTCTAGGTAAACATGATCAAAAATAAAAATGAAAAAAAAAACTCATATAAAAAGATTCACTTTTTATTAGAAAGGAAAGTATACAAGAGTAGGAAATACAGAGAGAAAGATTCTCCATTTGCTAGTTCAAACCCAATGTAGCAGCAATGACTGTAGCTGAGCCAATCAGAAGTCAGAAGCCAGGAGCTTCTTCTGTGTTTTTCACATGGGTGCAGCATTCCAAGGCTTGGGACTGTTCTCTACCAATTTCCCAGGCTACATTCTGGGACCTGTATAGGAAGTAGATTAGTTGACATGAACTGGTGCCTATTCAGGATACCAAGGCATGCAAGGTGAGGACTTTTTCACTTCGGCTATGTGCCCAGCCCACTTCTCCAACTTCTCTCTCTGTCCCTGTGATTTTCAAGTAAACAAATCTGTCAAAAACAAGAAGACAGAAAATCAACAAATCTGAAGAAAAGTCATATTTCATTTGGAAATACGTTTTCCCTAGGGAGGATGTACTTGTAGTATGTGTTTCTTTTATTATTAGGAGTATAGCATTTGCTAGACTTGGGGAACATTTGGTTTTCACAGTCTTAAATTTCTACTAAAGTCTGCAATTACACATATTTTTCGCTAGTTGCTATCATCCCGCGTGTCACTGAATCTACAGTTTTCATCAGAGTGTGTCATATTAATGAAGTACTTCCAGAAGCACAGTTTTAAATTTTCAGCCAGATGAAATTTAATTTTATTCTAGTATTCACCCTTTTTGTGCTTTGATTTCAGATTCTACATTGCACTTAAAAATTGGTCCAATATCACGACATAAGAAGTCCCATGGGTTGTTCAAATCAACAGTTTTATTTTTCAATCTCTATGTGATCTTAACAACATAAAAGTCCCCAGTTTGGTAAAACAATGATGAAAAGACCTCAGTAGATAGTTCTCTGACAGTAGCCATCAAGGAAATGTAAGTGAAAATCACAATGAAATATCATCTCATCCCTTAGAGAATGGCTATTAATATTTGGAGGAAAGTTAACAAAAGCCAATGAGCATGTAAACAATGGGACCAGTGTTAGTTGGATTATAAATCATTCAGTAACTGTGGGAAATAGTATAAAATTTCTTAGATGATTAAACATTAGCTTGCTGGATGATTGAGCAATCTTACAGCTAGTTGGATGTTCTGAAATTTATGAACACATGGTATGAAAGAGATACCGGTAACCATCTTGTTTATAGTAGCACTGTTCATAATGCTAAAATATGGAATGAATCAATGTGTTCATCATTAAATGACTGAATAACGAAAACATACTCTATGTATACAATAGAAATCCTGTGGGATTTCATCAAAATAGCTGTAACTGGAGGATAAGATGTTCAGTGAAATATCCTAAATACAGATATACAGATATGACATTCTATTCTGCAGAGTAGCGTAAAGGATCACAAGCAACAAAAACGGGATTTTATCTCTTTAATTTATATCTTTGCCAAACAAATGGTGAAGGATGATATTCTACGCTCATTTTAATAATCTGTGTTTATAAACTGTATATGATTAAAATATATCTTTTCATTTGATGACATCGATAGCCCTTACCTGTTAAACTCGGGTTATTTTACTTTCATTTGAATCACTTAATGAAAAAAATTAAGGTTTTGAGTGCAATGTGAATTTAAAACCTAAATAAAATACGATGTTCAGAAATGTAACAGGGGCAAAATGAAAGATACAAAAGAAGTATAATTCTGTTACTGAAACTGTGTATATCAGCAATATTAATTCTGTAAATAAGTACATATATTCTGCACATAAATTCAGTAAATAAGTAACTAGAAAAAAAGACAAGAGAAACCACACAAGTGGTTAATGTTAAAGGACTTCTAAAACGTAATTTAAAAAATCTGTTAGTTACTTTGTGGCATTTGCCTTATATGTGTATTTTCTGTTCAGCGTGCAGGCTGTGACTGTGTGATATTAGCTGCTGCTTATAAGAAGATAGTTTTGAATGAGATTGCAGTTTGTTTTCCTACTGTGCTATAGTTCTTTATCTAGTAATTCAAATTTTAGTTTAATTTAAATGTTATTCCATAATAAGTAAAACAGAAACTGGAAAGGATATTAATATGTAGTTATTCAAAAATGGGAAAAAAGATCATGGGATGCTTACATATATATTTTTACATTACTAGAAACAAATATATATATATAATTCTAATATAGGTAGGACGTATTTACTTATTTATGCAAGTTTAGCTTAATAATATTTCCATTATTTCATTAGCTCAAGTTGGAATAAGAAAATTAAATCTTATTATTGCTTAATATGATTTTTACATATCTCTGGATGTTTGAGAAAAACATTCATGAATTCTTCAAAGATTTCCTCATTATTCTGTGCCATATATAATATATGTTTATTACAGAAAATAGTCTGGTACAGAATAAGGGAATTGTAACTTCAGAATTGCAAAAATAATACAGAACAAGATACTTTATTTTGTTTTTACTCTATGTTGCTCAACAGGTTATAAATTAAGCTGCATCCATGAAAGTTGCAAATCAAACACACAGAAGAATTACACTCAGCTTATTAATACAGTTCCTGAGTTAGGATTTTGGCTGAATGTTTACGATTATTGATTTTAATTTAGTTTAAGTTCAGAATGGCAATAACAAGGACAAGCTGAGAGTGATGTACTTACTACAAATGTATTTTTGGCAGTTTTTTTTTTTTTTCAGTTTCAATTTTATGGTACAAATATGTAGTCTGTGGGATTCTTCCCCAAATTCCCAACTGCCTTGGGAGTGCAGGCTAGTGCAACCACTATGCAAATCAGTATGGAAAGTACTTAGAGAACTGCAGATAACCCTGCCATATGACCATATGACCCAGCTACCCCATTCCTAGGAATATACCCAAAGGAAATGAAAACTGCATAGGAGAAGGGATGTGTAAAGCTATATTTAGAACAGCACAATTACAACAGTGAAGACATGGAAATAATCCAGATTCCCGCCCAAATGGGAGTGATTGAATGTGTATTCTAGTGGTACCTTCAACAATTCATTAGAATTTGAATGTTTAGAGAAAACAACCTTTAAGAGAATAAGGAATGTTTCATTGAAGTATTGGAATTGCAGAAGTAATACAGGACAAGAAATTTTCATTTTATTATTGCTCTATGATGCTGTATTGATTGTAATTTAAGCTGCATTCATAAGAGTTGCAAATTAAATATACATACAATGCCTTGTCAGTATTTCTATGTAGTGATCCAAAACTGAGGAGTCACGTGCTGTTGCAGGTGTTGGGTGTCATTTGAAGATGTGGCTGTGGACTTTACCCTGGAGGAATGGAAGATTATGGACAGTACTCAACGGACCCTGTACAGAGAGGTGATGCTTGAGACCTATAACAATCTGCTGTCTGTGGGTGAGTGAAATTTTGTCCTGTCCAAGCAGAATAGATGTATAGATGATAAATGAAAGAAGAGTGTATAAAGTTTAGTAGTTGATAAGACTAGTAGTCATTTCACAATATTCACATTATTTTCCGTGAACAGGGTACCACATGACAAAGCCTGATGTGATCCTCAGGATGGAGCAAGAATCAGCACCACAGATGGTGGAAAACTCTGTCAACCAGGGACTTTCAGGTAGGTCAGTATATAGTGGACAAGGAATTGATACATATTCAGTCCATGTTGAATGGAATTCTCTGTGATTTTTTTTTAAAGTTTCTTCAAAAGGACAGCTGATGAAAAGCAGGCATTCTACAGATGCCATATTAGGTTTATTCTAGCAGTGCCTTTCAAACATTGCCAGCCTATAACCATAATGATAGAACTATATACTTTTTTTCAACGATCCCAAGCATTTAAATCACCATCTGCCATCTTGCCAGATACATTTTCAGGAATTTGTATTTGAAGCAGAATAGCCAAAACAAGACATATTGGCATGGTTGAAGGATATAAGAAACCCAAAGCCTTATTTTTAATTTCTGTGCCACATTCTGTTTATTGTCCTTTTTCAACTAAAAGTACACAATTCCAAATAATTGAAATTTTTAGTTTAAAACAATTACTATATGCATACATTAGTAAAAAAGATGTGATGCTCATAATTAATGCTCATAAATGTCCACATTTTACTAATGTTAAAATATGCTGTATCTAGAATGGCAACAAACATCATTGACTTTCTTTGAGCATTGGGGAAGAAACTCTTCAGTGTGATTCATGGATATAGTTGTTCATTTTCTCATTTCAGATCCCTACAGAATAAATGAGCTGCTTGGAGCTAATGAGCAAAGTCAAGACATAGTCTTCAGGCAAGTTGTAATGACAAAAATTATACAATAATTCCAAAGAGAGAGGCATTCCCAAAGATGCTTAGCATTAGTTCAGACCATAAGTGAAACATGAACTGAAAGTAAAATTGTATATTAAAACACATTTGTAAAATGATTTTATTGTTTATGTATTTATATATGTATAAACTATATATATAGACTATAGCATAAGCTCTATATAGTATATATACCATAATATATATATATATATATATATATTTCCAGATAGACTTTTTATTTGCAAAGTGACCAACTGAATGTAAAAAGCAGAGGGAATTGAATAACATTTCTTGGGAGAGAGCAAGGAGATGATGTGCCTTCTGAATAGAGAGAGGGAGACAACATAGTGTCTTAGGTTTTTAAGTGTCCTGTGACCTTCCTTGTCTAGGCAGGAACCTGTTGGTAAGACATTTCCCATTCAACCAGCCAGGAAATAGCTCCTACAGCACATTTGATATGTGCTTTTGTCATTCTATGGCTGTTTGGATCTCAGAGATAGGAAGCCATATGAGTAATCACGTTGAGAGAAGAGACAAAATAAAGCAACTGGCTTTCTCAATTCATCTAGGAACTGTAGCGGGTGACATCCAAAGGCTCAAATAGGTCATCACAAAAGATCAAACCCAGGAGCATAGCATGGAATACTAGTGGCTAAATCCATGCCTTGCATTTGCTGGGATCACGTATCTGCATTGCTTCACATTCTGGCAGCCCTTCACATCCTGGTCACTCCTTCTGGACCAGGAAAACAGTCAGACACCCCAAAACTTTTCAATCTGGCATCTTCATGGGAGACCCAGAAGAAGCTGGTTGGTGATTACAGCCTCTATATCTTACACTGCTGTGTTTTCTATTTGCACCAACCTGGAGGTATAATCTATCTGAAGTTTTAGTCAAACTAAGCAGTGGAGGTGATTGTGTGGGTCACTGGGTGTGTGCACTCTCCAGGCTTATGCAGAGCCATGGGGTGCCAAAGGTCATTTTTTACTGGTTCATTCAGACTTGATAGAAGGCTTACAAACCTTGTGCATTTTTCTTTCTGTTGAGTCAAGCCACATAACTCTGCCTTAAGATTAAGAAATATTTTTTATATGCCAGAGGTGAGGCATCTCTTGAAAGGAGAGGTAGAGAGACTCCATAATTTATTTCATCTTTTTTTCTATAGGAAGCATGATGAAATGCCTTTTGGGGGAAAGCGTTCTACTAATGTCCCTGAGAATAGCCTCCAGAGAGGGGAAAGTCTCACTCAAAAGGACAAGACACACATTTTTCTGCAATCTTTAGAACACAATGAGCATGAAAAATGTTTCAATGGGAAGAAGTTATTCCTTATGTGTGAGCAACTTTATCCTAAGGAGCCGTGTCACAAACAACCTGTCAATATGACAGAAAGAATTCAAATTGAGAAGAATATGTTCCACAACAATCTTTATTTGGGCAGACTTCAGGAAACACAATCAAGAGAATCAAACTCCACGGACATTTTAAGAGGGAGAAATCTCTTGTGTGTACAAAAGATGTCAAAATAAATCAGATAAGCCAGACAGCAAAAAGTCACTATATATGCAGATACTGTACAAAATCTTTTAGCTGTAAATCTGGCATTACCACCAAGCAGAGAACTGACACAGGAGAAAATTTCTATGTGTGCAATGAATGTAAAGAATATATGCACCAGAAGTCAGAACTCACAAGAGATCAGATTCTTCACACTGGAGAGAAGGAATATGAATACAATAAGCTTAGGGAAGCTGATGATGAACAATTATCCCTGCAAAGACATAAGAGACTTCACACAAGCGGAAAAAATTATGAATGTAGTGAGTGTGGAAAAGCCTTCCCCAGCTACTTTGATCTCTTTAATCATCAGAGATTTCACTCAGGTCAAAAACCTTATGAGTGTAGCCAGTCTGGAAAAGCTTTAATAGACCACTCAGCTGTCGTTAGACATCAGAGAATCCACACCAGGGAAAACCCTTATGAACGTAATGAGTGTGGAAAAGCTTTTTCTTTGAAGTCAAACCTGATGGTGCATCAGAGAATACACACAGGGGAAAAACCTTATGAGTGTAGTGAATGTGGAAAAGCCTTTAGATACCATTCAGCTTTCATTAGACATCAGAGATTTCACACTGGGGAAAAACCTTATGAATGTGATCAGTGTGGAAATGCTTTTCCTCAGAGGTCTAATCTCATCAGGCATCAGAAAATCCATACAGGGGAAAAACTTTACGAATGTAGTGACTGTGGAAAAGCTTTTCCCTGGAAGTCAAACCTAATCATGCATCAGAAAAATTCACACCAGGGAAAAACCTTATCAGTGTAGTGAATGTGGAAAAACATATAAAGAACATTCAGTTTTCATTAGACATCAGAAAATCCACACAGGGGAAAAACCTTATGAATGTAGTGGTTGTGGAAAAGCTTTTTCTCAGAACTCACACCTAACCAGGCATCAGAGAATCCATATTGGGTGAAAAATTGTTTGAATCTATTGATTGTGCAAAAGCTTATACAGGCCAGTCAGATCTCAATGCACATCAGAGAATCCACACAGGAAAAAAATATTAGGAATGTCCTGATTGTGAAAAAAGCTTTTTCTCAGTAGTTACACCTAATTACACATCAGAGAATCCACACAGGGGAAAAACCTTACATATGTAGCAAGTCTGGAAATTCCTTTACCTACCTTCAGGACTCCATTAAACATCAGAAAATTCACACGGGGAGGAGGGACATTATTATGGATGTATTCAGTGTGGAAAATCCTTTTGCAGACATGTTTCATTGCACATGCATATACACATGGGAAAATCGTGAATGTAGACTGTACAAAAGCCAACTTTTTTTATTAGACAATTCACACAGGGCAAAAATGCTATTAATGTAGCAAGTGGGAAATCTTTTAGCAAGCTCACACGTAATCTTGCATTAGAGAATCCACATAGAGTAAAACCTTAAAATGTAGTGTGTGTGGAAATGCCCCTTAACCTACAGTCAGGTCTCATTTTACATGAACAAATTCACAAAGATGAAACATAATGAGCATGGAAAAATATTCGCAGTGAAAATTTATGGACAAGTGTGGAAATTTATACACAAACACATTTTGAGTGTAGTAGAAAGTGTAACCACATCATTTATAACATACCCACAGAAATGAATAAAACATCACTTCATTGACTGAAAAATCACTTTTCTGAATGTCAATTATCAGCAGAACCATGAAGCTCAGAAATACAAAAGTATGTAAACAGAAAAACTAGCTACTATAAAGCTGCTGTCACAGTTTGTTGGAGCTTAGAAAGTGAATGTAATGTGCATTAGCAAGAGTGCAAATGGACATCACTGTAAAAGTACAATGCATGTAGAAAAACACTTTGAAAGGCTCAGCAAATGTTCGATGATAAATATGAGGTGTTACTATCTTTCAGAACACAGACTATGTGCTGCTAAAATAATTCAAATGTGGTTTGCTCATGATCTTTTGTTGTGAGGTGGAAAATGTGAATGAGTTTTGCTTTCAGATTTCAATGTTCAAAATAAACATTCTATAAGTATCACTTGTTTGGCATTCCATGATTATCATTTACAGATTTGTCTACTATAGTGTTTTTAGAATGTCAAACTTCCACATTCTATTGCAGGCTAATATTGGAATCACAGATAAT
Organism: Ochotona curzoniae; assembly: GCF_017591425.1. Classification (NCBI taxonomy): domain Eukaryota; kingdom Metazoa; phylum Chordata; class Mammalia; order Lagomorpha; family Ochotonidae; genus Ochotona; species Ochotona curzoniae. The sequence goes on along the minus strand of NW_024466369.1, from coordinate 4,422 downwards.
AATGCATGTGGCAAATGTAACACTAAAGTTTCAACTGTGAACGATGAATCATGTCTGAAGTGGAGATTCTCTTGTATCATTTCTCTAAATAAGTATGGATCCTGTTTGACCTCTGTTTCCTTTCATACTCAAGTGTAGAAGATCACCCCTGGATCTGTGCATAAATTACGTGGGAAGTCATACACATACCATGTCCCTGGAGAATCCCCTGACAATACTCCCTGATTAGAAGTTAAATGCAACACTCATCCTCTTTACCAGTCATATGTAATGAACATCCCCCAAGGCATAACTTTCATCCCAGGTGGTATATTTCCTTGATCTAACTGCATGTGACCTGAAACACAGCTTCCAAACTTGGGTGTCACACGTGAACTGTGACTTGGGTTGAAGGTTCAGAGAGATAGGCATGTCTACTAGCAAGTTACAATGTCATTGCTTGGTGGGAGTGCTATTGAAACCAATGTTCTGCCTCCCCCTTTTTCTACTCTATAGAAGCTTGTAAGATTTTCTCACTAAACAAATGTTTCACCAGTTTGTCTACTGTGATTCTGCAGTCAAATAGCACCACCACCTCAAGCAATGGTCTCAGGGCTTGCTGCTCAGGAAACACTTGAGACTCTAGGAGGTATATCCCAGGCATATAAAAATTGTCATCAGACTCTTGGTGTTTATGTATTAGTTGGAATGTATGTATTAGCTGCTGCCAATACTTCTCAGATTCACACCAATTTCATACACCATGGCTTCCCACAGTAAGTTTCTTGCCATTGCATGAGCTACACCATTAGGTACCAGTCTTTGCATGAAGTCTTTGAATTTTACTGTCAACAGGTACCTGAGATGTGCTGGTGTGATGCCAGCCTTGCCAAATGGAGACCTCAGTTGAAAATCTTTCAACTGAACTCTTTCAACTCCTGCAATCTGCTCCAACATCTTACTTTTTTTTGGTAACACTTCCATGAAATTAATTTTTCCATAACTGTCAAGAATAAGGTTATACTGACAAAATCTAGTCTAGATTGTATTCATTTGGCTGGGACTCCAGCTCCAATGTGAGTCAGATTACAGACCTGGTTGTCCAGCCTTATTACAAGATCTTTAGGAAACATCATAACACATTGACCTAAGCCAAATGTGAAGCTCTCAGGGACAAGTGAGGTTTTCTACAGTGCAACCTAAGTCAGGACCACTTTCTGAAGAACTGAAAAGGAGTACAGACTCCAAATTCTGCAGTATTCCAGAAAACAAATTAATAAAAAAGCCATCCATACCTGACATAATGCAGCTAAAAAAGAATAGCTCCTTTCAAATCACACAGAATACAACTCAGACCTCTGAGTTAGAAACAATCCACACTCTGCAGACACTACCAACTCTAACAGTACATGGAAGGAGCATTTCACACCCAGGGCTCAACAATCTAAAAGTTGAAGACTGACCTACAGCCACCATTCACCAGAACTCACCTAAATACTCTCTAGTCCTGTGCTGCCTTTCATGTCCCACCACACCACTATGCCCCAAGCTAATCTTCCCTCAGAATGATCTTTAAAAGATTGATTGTATAGTAACTATTGGAGTCAAAACACCATGGTTTTGTGAGTGCATAAAGTTACTGACATTCTGACTCCTTCTCAAAACACTCCAAGCACAGAGAATAGATTTGTTGTCTCCAATTTCCACTGACTGTTCTATATTAGCACCTAAAAATGTACACTTCTGAGGATAGTGACTGCGAGTGAAACACCAAAGGCAAGGAAAACTCAAGCTCTACTCTCAGGTGATTTGGGCATGGTGATCTGTCTATGCAAGGAAAAGAGGCAGGGAGCAGGCAGTTTTTGTCGACATAGAATGTCTTCATGTGCTGAATAAGATAAGAACATTTGGGCCTGGCAGCATGGCCTAGAATCTAAAGTCCTCGCCTTGAACGCGCCGGGATCCCATATGGGCACCAGTTCTAATCCCGGCAGCTCCACTTCCCTTCCAGCTCCCTGCTTGTATCCTGGGAAAACAGTCGAGGAGAGCCCAAAAGTTTGGAACCCTGCACCCACATGGGATACCTGCAGGAAGTTCCCGGATCCTGGCTTCGGAAAGGCAAAACATCAGCCTTTGTGCTCACTTGGGGAGTGAATCATCGGATGGAAGATCTTCCTCTCTGTCTCTCCTCATCCCTGTATATCTGACTTTACAATAAATAAACAAATATTTTAAAAAAGAGATAAGAACATTCTTTGAGCCTCAGAATATTCTGAAACAAGGCAAATTTGTTACAATTTGCATTTTTACAAATCAGATGTAATTTTTGTTGGAATTTTACAGGCAACACGTGCATGAGATTTGATGGTGTGATATCAGCTTTGCAAAATGGTGACTTCATGGGGAACAAGAGAAGGGTGGAACTAATAACTCCTTTCTATCTGCTGTGCCATTCAGATAAAGTCTCAGCAGAAATATGCTCCCCTTGAAAACTGATTGAGACAATGGTTTTTTATGACTGGAAATTAATTAGAGAAATACTCAGGAAAAATCAAACTTCGTATTCTTGAAGCTTTATTCTGCAATACCCCATTTATTCTGTAATTTTTACAATCATTCAAGTCTGCTTGTGTGGAAATCTCTGTCAGTGTCTGTATGTGTGTGGTTGGTGCGAATGGGGACACCTATATGTGCTCAATAGACCTCTGAATGGGTGACTAAACTGACAAGAGAGGAACCCATAAAAAGGGACTTGGGGCAAACCCCAAGAGTCCAGGATGTCCTAATTAAGAATCTGAGATTTATATTTATTGACCACTTTTAGATTCTTTGGAGGAAAAAAAAAAATAAGCAAACAAACAAAACTCCTCAAAAAACCCTCCTCACTGAAGGCACACCGGAGTTGTACTCACTGCTGACACCTGCTGGCCTGTTCAAATACTGCAGCCCAAGTCAATGCAGCACAAACACATGGCACATCCTTTCCTTCTTCCCTCTGCTTCTTCCTTATCTCTTTGCATCAGCTTCAAACTTTTTCATCTCTAATAGGAGTTAGTCGTCATGGTAACAGGAAGATATTTCATTCAACTTGTGACTTTGATTATTAAGGAGAGAAAAGAGAAACTACTATGGCAAAACAAGCAAACAAACCCTCCTAAAAGCTATCACAAAGAATTAGCAGTCCTCTGATGAGATGGTACAGCTGCATTCTCAGGCTGGGCATGCTTGGAATAGCCACTCTGCAGGCTCAGTTTCGAGAGCTGAAAAGAGGCTCTCAGCCTAAAACTTGGTTGGCTCACACCCTAGACCCTGAGTACCTGCTAACAAGGTTGTGCTCTGCTAAGGCACCCACAGGTGAGACCCAAAATTCATTAAACCTAACCTACCTGCCACTTCTTTTCATAAGGAAGGGTGGTTCCCCAAAGAATCTACAAATACTGTGGATTCTGAGTCTGTGTCCTGGTCCTGGCGGGGACAGATGAGTTCCGGGAAGGTGGGCTTAACAAACCTGCAAATAAAAACACAGGATGAGCCTGGCACAGTACCCTATTTGCCGGCAATGTCCGCGCTACAGCTTTCCCCATGCTGAGCGGAGGGACTAGGTTGAAAAAAGGACAACACACAGTGGGTCATTAGTGTAAGGAGAATGCCACTTTTTGAAAATTGCTGCTGTTTGTATATTATTTTCTGGTGCTCTGTACGTGTTCACTCTCACTCCCAGGGGCTTACCTATCTCCCCATGTGGTATTGTTCAACCTCTTTTAGACACACTATCAGGAAGCTACAGTTGGGGGGATGGCCCAAGATATGCATTCTCAATTCCTGAAAGAGTGCGCAGATAGCCAAGCAAACAATTCTGGGAATCACTCAAGCATTCTTGTGACGAGCATGCAGGTGAGACAGTGGAATTTTCCCATGATAGGGTCTAGGAGCTGTCTGCTGCACAACCTAATGGCTAAAGCACTAATGTTGAATGCACCGGGATCCCATATGGGACCTGATTCTAATCCTGGTGACCCTACTTAACATCCAGTCCCCTGCTTGTGGCCTGAGAAAGCAGTTAAGGACGGCCCAAAATCATGGGGCCCTGCACTAGTGTGGGAGACCCAGAAGAGGCTCTGGATCCTGGATACAGATTGGCTCACTTCTGCCTATTGTGGTTGTTGGGGAGTGAATCATCAGATGGAAGATCTCCCTCTCTGTCTCTCCTCCTTTCTATACATCTGTCTTTCCAATAAAAATAAATAAATCTTTGAGAGGGAGAGATAGAAAGGTAAACTATGTTGCAGAATTAAAAAGACAACATTGACACTCATAATTATCACAAAGCTCTTCAAATTCTACTGTGCCCATACACGGTAAAGGTGTTGCCCAGAGCCCATCCTGATAGCCTAGTGACTGAAGTCCTCACCTTGAATGCATAAGGTCCTGTATTGGCACTGG
>NW_024466368.1:0-4270 GCF_017591425.1 Ochotona curzoniae | reverse complement strand
TAGAATCTATTCTACATGGCATGGCATGGGTGATTGAAAAGCAGAATCCACAGGGGCACACCTTGCAGATGTGTTGAAGTTGTCTTTTTGATGTTAGAGAGATCATTGTTCTCTCCCTTTGATTATCTATCCATGGATCAATGGGTCGATTGATAGTGTTCCCAGGAGAGAGCGAGATGGCCGGAGGAGGATGTGACATCCTGTGGTTCCGTTTCAAAGGACTGCATGAGCAGCAGGTGGCCAGCGCAGCCACGAGTAAGGACATTCTCCCAAGTCTTCCAGTGCAGCTGGCATTGGATGCCGGCTCTGCGAGTGATCAATTGAGTGTTCTGCTGGAGTGTCGGCCCCCTGCAGAGGCTTGCAAGTTCGGTGCACAGGGTGTGGGCAACACTTGGGAGACTGTTGCATCAGTGCAGACCTGTAGGACTGTGAGATAAGTTGTCCACCACAATTTTGCTCCTATGGAATGCTCCAGATTGGGGAGGCAGAGAAACTTGATGTTTCCCAGGAAACACTGTGGTTCGTTCAAGCAGCCACATCTGGTTCTGGTTTGGGTAGAAACAGTGGACTCTGGAGGGACCTCAAGAGAGAACAGGAGATTGTAGGCATGGTCCGGCTTTTGCCATGACCCCCAGGCAGAACCTGTGTGTCCCTACTCACCCCAGTGCTTTGTCGAGCCCAAGATCCTGCCTTGCACTTCCCAGACTGCTTTGAATAACATGGGGCTGAGCTGCCTCTGCAGCTGCTGAGTTAAGCTGCCAGGTGCTAAGAGGCAGCAATAGGCCAGAGTGCTCCCGAATCCTGCTCTTCCACAGATGCCATGATCTCTGAAGCCTAGCAAATGTTCTGTATATGTGTCAAAAAGCCATCATCCCATGCCGTACTGATGCCAGCACTTGGAGTGTTCGATGAAATGAGGAAAATATTTGCTCAAACTCAGTCAACAAATAGCAAGATATGCTAGGATGCAATTAGAATTCTTTTGTAGAATCTGTTTGTTGTTGTGGGAACTGCAGTTTTCAGAGGGAAGATGAGCTGGTGAGAGAAAGATCTTGTGTCTGCTGCTTCATGCCCCAGATGGCTTCCATGGACCGGGCTGAGCCAATCTGAAGGCACAAGCCAGGAGCTTGCTCAGGTCACCCTTGTGGGGGCAGGAACTCAAGGACATAGCCATCCTCTGTCACTTTCCCAATCTCTTAGCAGGGAACTGGAAGGGAGTTAGAGCGGCCAAGCCTTGAAGCAGCATCCCTATTGGATGCTGTTGCTTAGGGTGCAAGAAGATTAGCCTTTTGAGCAAGAGCGCCAGCCCCACAGTTGATACGTTGCTAACTCCTCTTTGAACTGAAACACACACATACACATACACACACACACACACACACACATGATACTGATGTTTATGGGATAGGCAGATTAAAGGTGGGGGGAGTAACAAAGGGAAAGCAAGAAAGGGAAAGCAGGATCTGGCATGTGCTAGTTCCCTGCTCAAATGGACGCCAGAGCCACAGCTGAGTGGACATGAAGCCTGGAGTCAGGAGCTTCTTCTGTGTCTCCCAGGTGGTTGCAGGTGAGGACTCAAGGCTTGCAGCCTGGGACTAGGTTTACTGTCAAAAGTATCCAAGCCCTAGAGTGATTCTCAAGCACAGCATATGCTGATGGAACTGTATATCTGGCTCTCAAGCAGGAGACAGTAGTGCATAGCCTGTAGCACATCCTCCTGGTCTGTAGCTAAGGCCCAGCAGAGTTTCCCGAAACTTTTTTACTCACACTGCCTTTTTTTCAGCCATAGCCCTAGGCCCAGGTACAATCACAGTGTGTGCTCTCTGGTCTCCTATTTGGTAGCAACAAAAACCTTTTCAACAAATGATCCCTATGCTTAGTTTGTATCATTTGTCATGAAATCCACATCCAGAAAATAATGTCTCTCCATGCATTTCGATCGGTGTTTGGATCAGAATCAATGGTAAAATGTGGGCAGGGCAGCTTCTGGTCCCTTGACCCAGGTGAGTGCTGACTGATTCCATGTTCAGTTGTAACCAACCATTCTGCATGGTAATATAGTATCTAGAGCATAGAGAGCATTGGTTCCCCTCTTACTTTGTAACAGTGTAACAGTGGATTAGATTTTTTAATATATATTTTTATTTTGATAATCCTGAGATCAGCAGTTCAGTTGGAAGGATCTACAAAGAAACTTCATCTGAGGTGATACCAGACCTGATTCCCATGATTGTTGCCTGCACAGGGTCTGACACAGTCCATTATCCAAATCAGTTTATTCACATGCTTGTGGTTCCAATTGCTGGGTCAGTTCTGTTCCATCCCTGTGTTCCACACAAACCAATGGTTGTTGCAGTCCATCCCAATCAGGGCCACTTCATACTCAACTCTTCTGCAAAATTTATTTCTATACCAGTTTATCCTTGATAAAATGGTTACACTTTAAAAAAATTTCTTTATTGTTATCAACATTGTATTATGTAAAACAGTTTTATAGGCACTGGGGATTCTCCCCACCCCTCCCATACCCCTCCCCCTATAGTGGATTCCTCCACCTTGATGCATAACCACAGTTCAAGTTCCGTTGAGATTCCTTCATTGCAAGCATATACCTATTATAAAGTCCAGCGTCTTATTGTCCAGATAAGTTCAGTGGCCTCTTGGGGAGACCTTCTCTGGTCTGAAGATAGGGCTAACAGAGCAAAGTTCTGGTCATTTCAAAGCCCCAACAAAACCTCAGTATCAATATACAACATTATGGAATTAATTGACATAGTATTGAGTAAACAATATGTTAAAAATAATGCAAGTTCCATTCTTCGAAACATCTGGGTTGAGACAGTATCAATGACAGGTTCAAAAAATAGCAAACAGGCGGAAAGAAGATGGCCGACGTAGGAGGAAGGCTGTGAGGGAGCGTCCAGTGAAAGAGGGATAGAAAGTTACAGAAGCAGCAAAGAGGAACAGCAGGGAATCGCAGGGAGAGGTCCGTGAGGCTCCCTGGGACAGTGTGGAGCCAAAAAGATCCACACAACTCGGAAGAACAGCGAGAACGGAGCAGGGCAAAGGTATAGAAACCGACATCCCACTCCAGACCTGCTGAGTCACTTTTGAAAACGGCCTGACGGGAGACGGGGACAGCCCGGAGGTGGGGAGATCGGGCGGATCGTCGCCGGCGGGAGGCGGAGGCAGACTGCAGCGGCCGGACGTTTGGTGAGCCGGGGGGTTGACGTGGCAGCCTCCGCATTCCTTGACCCCTACTGAGGTTCCAGCCTCTGAGAACGCGGGGCAGACAGACTGAAACTGTTGGGTTTGTGCCTTGGGAACTACGCACTGTGGTGTTGGTGGCTGAGGGGGCCCCAGGAAGGCGCCTCGGATGTTCCTACACTGAGGGGGCCAGTGCGTCTCAGTGCGCAGAGGCTGCTGGCGAGGATCTGGAGTCCTCCACATCCTGCCTGGTGGAAGCGCGATAACATCAGGAAGACCCTGGTCGCTGCGCCGAGCGGACTAGGCGGCCCTGCCTGCAGCAGCCGCCTCCACAGCGCAGGTGTCAGGTGTCAGGAGAGCTTTGAGATTTGGGAAGTGTAGCGCTGTGTGTCCCCGACACGCAGGTACCACTCCCATAGGGTGAACTGCTCACCCCTCGCCTCCCACCCCACAGTTCTGAGCGTGGGCGACCCACCAGGAGAGCTCTGAAAACTCCTGCACCACACTGACACGGTGTGAACCTGCCGTGAAATTATAACAGGGCGCCTGGGCCACTCCTCCGCTAAGGGCCGGTGTGAGAGAGCCACACAGGAGCAGGGGCTCTGAACACCCACACACCACGAGTGGTGGAATCACTGCACAAGAGCCACGCCTGGAAAGTGCCTCACCCACAGTCCCGTGTGTGGGAGACGCACCAGGTGGGCTCTGAAAAACCTTGCAGTCCCTGACACGGAGAACGCAGGGAGAAAGCACATAAAACCTTCTAAGTCCTGTGGATTCCCGTGCAGGGGGCACACCCAGAGAGCGCCTCCATCCCTCCACGCCCTGGGGTGTCACACCTGTAGAAGAGGTGCCCAGAGTGTGCCTGGAATCCACTGGGCCCCCAAGGTGGTGCTCTACAGCCCCGGGCCCTGAGAACGCACCAACGGTGCCTTGAAAATTACCACGCTCGGCAACACCACGCCTGCAGGCTCCAATCTCTACAGGAAAGCACCTGACAGCCCCTCAACACACGGGTTCATTTGCCCCACCAGAATTCACCAACGCAATGGGAAAAACCACC
>NW_024466367.1:0-14221 GCF_017591425.1 Ochotona curzoniae | reverse complement strand
GTAGGCCCCGGTCTCCCAAGGGTTAACTCCATAGCTCAGCTTGTTTCTCAAAGGTGTAACAGGAAGGGCAATCATGGCCTGATACATTTAGCCCCAGTGGTTTGACTGCAGTTTCTCTCCTTCCTGCTTCCCCTTTTTGCACGTCCTTGGGGGAGCTTAGGTGTTGCTTAACCATTGGAAAGATCCTGGGAGGGGCCAAGCAGACTAAATAAGAGAGTTTGGCTTTGAATAAAGGCTTCACTTCACAAGAATGAGCCTCAGTGTGTTGTGTGTGTTGTCTGTCTTGTCTGTCTCATAACCCTAGTCCCTCCGCTCGACTCGGGCTGGAAGTATGTGGCGACGCGGGCGTTGCCAAAAATGGAGGTCCCACTGAGATCTGAGAAAGAGAGGATATGGCGAAGGGTCGTCCCAGGAGGCTGGCCAGCAGGTAAGTGGGACGTATTGTAAGTCTTTCCTAAACTGGTAGGAAAGGGAGTTTTATTTTGAAATATAGGTACGTTTCAGATTTATTTTGAAGTATAGTAAGGTCTTGGTGTTTAATTTATCCTGCAAAAAGGACAATAAAATGCGTTCAGCCGTCTCCCAGGATAAATTGGACACCGAGCTTGAAGAACTTCTACATAAAATGGGGAACGCTGTTGGTCAGAACAGGCTGACCAGAGAGTTAAGCGATTCAAGCAAGGTAGATTTAAAATAAATAAAAGAACAAAAATGGGGGGGGGGGGGAAAGTAAGAGAAAAAAGGATTAAAAAAAGACATGTGTTCAGTATCTGAATTTAACAAAAATAATCTGATATAAAGTGGTCCACTGTTAAATTAACTTAAAGCATAAATTGGGGGGCATTGCTAAAGTTTAATAGTAAACTATAGGTATGGTTTATTCAGATTATTAAAAGCAGAATGTAATTCTAAACAATTGGTAACTTACACACTTGAAAGAAATCTCAAGTAGCTGTTATAATGGCAGTTTCGCTTTATAATATGTTACCTGAGATACATACACATGTTTATGTGGCAAGCTATATAGTCTATCTGAATTGGCTTACAGATGAGAAATTCATAAATGTGAATTGCTAAGCTAAATCCTTTTGAAAATAATGTATGGATACACAATTAAGCTCTTGGAGAGGCATGTCTATTTCTGTTTTCTCAGGACCTACAAAGTCTGTGCAGCTGAATGGTTCCAAAAGAGAAGCCTCTCAAGTGCCAGGACACAAATCAAACACCTGATGACTTCTGCCTTCTAGCAGGAACCACTAGATGGACTGACCCCCAACTGCTGCTGTTACCCAACTGCATCCCCCACTCAGCAGGAAGAAGCTAAGAACAGATGACGACGCCCCTTTTCCCTAAAAACTTTTGGGGTCCATTTTTGTTTGGAAATGTAAGAGCCAGATGGGATGATAGGTAGTTGGGGTCTCCGATTCCTGGTAAAACTGTTTGTGGTATACATGTAACATTTTAACTCTGTGAGATTCTTGATTATTAGTATTTTCAACAATACTTGTACATTGTTAAGACCCGAGTTCCCCTCATGTCAAGGGAAGTTATTGTAAATGTCATTAGACTGGCAGCATGGATACTTAAGGAGATGTTTAAGGAATATAGCGGAATATTGGCCATGGGGCTGATGATTATAGCTATGATTGTAGTACTGTTTACTCTTCTTTGCTGCAGGCAACAAGCCCGGGAGCAGGTCATCACTTGACAAACTATGATGACTTTAACTGTGGAAAACCCTAGAGCTCAAGTCCAGTTGAGCATGATACATAATGGACAGCCAGAGACGGGTAAGATCTGGCAGAGCTAATGACCAACCTAAGACAGGGATCCCATGTGCCCTGGGTGGGACTCCCCATGAGGAGTAAGGCGTCAACTGACTACTGGACAACCTAAGACAGGTGTCCATTCAAAAACAAAAAGAGGGGACATGTAGGCCCCGGTCTCCAAAGGGTTAACTCCACAGCTCAGCTTGTTTCTCAAAGGTGTAACAGGAAGGGCAATCATGGCCTGATACATTTAGCCCTAGTGGTTTGACTACAATTTCCCTCCTTCCTGCTTCCCCTTTTTGCACGTCCTTGGGGGAGCTTAGGTGTTGCTTAACCATTGGGAAGATCCTGGGAGAGGCCAAGCAGACTACATAAGAGAGTTCGGCTTTGAATAAAGGCTTCACTTCACAAGAATGAGCCTCAGTGTGTTGTGTGTGTTGTCTGTCTTGTCTGTCTCATAACCCTAGTCCCTCCGCTCGACTCGGGCTGGAAGTACGTGGCGACGCGGGCGTTGCCAAAAACTTGGGAAGAATTGGATCTTCCTAAACCATAGATTGTGATACGTATGTTTGCAAAAGAACTGTCCAAAGAGTGGTGAAGGAGAAAAGAAAGCTCAGGTATGCTGTGATAGAGAACAAAGGGGAAACATTCTGTTTTATTGTCCTCAGTGCTCATTCTCTGTGTAGGAAACTGTTGTTGGAAGGAAAGAGGAGAAATGCCACAAAGAACAGAAGTCTAAAGATTGTGACACAGAGAACCTGTGAGCCACAGAGCCCCTTGAGTTCTCCCATCTGAGTCTCAGCCCAGAACAGGCACAGAGGACAGTGCTGTTCCACTCTACTCTTAGACACATGTGTCTCACTATGATGTCCTGCCCATCTGCCTCTGTGTTTGTCTTGCCCATCTGCCTCTCTGTCTACATTCACCTGTGCATCATAGAACTATCAAATACATTGACAAATTCTTCTTTAGTGTCTTGGGATTCTTTTTACATTTAAGAATTCTTTTTCATTTTGTTTTATACATTAGTTAGCTTGTACAGCACAAGTAAATACATTTTCTTTGAGATGACAAATACAGAATGAAATAATCTAATTTTATATTGAAAGGTTATTAATCTTGATTTAAAATGTTGAGTTGATGATCTCATCCTTATAATAGCATAATTGTGAATAATTATCTTAAATATACTGATCTATGTATTGAGAGTGGCAGAGAGAAAGAGAGTTTACTCTTTCTTGGTGATCCTTGGACCTGTTGGACCAATGGAGTAGGCTGTGCTTCAACTCAGGCTGGATTCTCTTGATGCTCCAAATCCCAGTCATTCACACAGAGCTATTTCCACCTTCATTCAGAGTTGTCAGCAACTAAAGAGCATCCTTACTTCTTGAGTTTCTGTATTTCATGCTCCCTCGCCAATGCAGTTTCCAACCTCAAGGTTAGTCTGTAGGTATTACTTTCCACTTACACATCCTCAAATGCATCTTAAACATCTCATGTCAAGAATAGGAGACTTCACCATGGTGAATGATCTTTTCTCAAGGTCCATTCTAAAGTGGCAGCATGGCCACTAAAAATCCAAAGATACTTTAGATAACTGTATTTATTTTCTTTATTTCTGCTAAATTCCTGGAAGTTTGGAGTATTTGAGTGTAAAGAAAAGAAGGTAGTAATGAATAAACCTTACCATAGCTTACCATGCCATGCATCTCAAATGGCTCACCATGTCCATGCATGTCATGTTTTTGCTGTCATTTGAAGTTAGAAATAGCTTCTTGGTAGTAGAAATAACTGAAGAAATTTCAGGTTCCAGAAAACCAGGGCTCAAAAAGATTATAAAACTTTCACAACTCTTTCTCATTCAGGGTGAGCAAAATGTCATGTGACCAAATGCTCTAAAGTCTTATTGTGGGCAGTGCTACTCTAATATCTCTCTGTGATATATCAGAAAACCAAGACCTTCAACTGAATGTGGGTCTTACAGAATATGGCCGATTAAGTGTATGACTGAACTATATCTCCTGAATTTTTCTCAGAAAATATTGATATATTACTTATTCCCTACCTCAGCAGAATTACAAAATGTCCTGGAAATATTTAAATCACGAATGTTCACACTTTAGGATCACTGAGGAAGGAACAGCACATTGGACAGCTTCTGTGTGTGTGTGTGTGTGTGTGTATGTGTGTGTGTGAGTTCACACTTTAGGATCACTGAGGAAGGAACAGCATATTGGACACCTTCTGTGTGTGTGTGTGTGTGTGTGTGTGTGTGTGTGTGTGTGCTCACACTTTAAGATCGCTGAGGAAGGAACAGCACATTGGAGAGCTCCTTTGTGTGCTTGTGTGTGTGTGTGTGTGTGTGTGTGTGTGTGTGTGTGTGTTTCCCCTTAAAAACTGAGATAAAAGTGTAAAGATTGTCTTTTTTCAGTTTTATCAAGAGTGAGGACTGAAATCCATGGTTTAATTCATGAAGAAAATAGATGCACTTCACCTGTTAGAAATTACATTTTAGTTTCTTCAACAGTCTGGTAGTTGAACTGCCAGGGGATACACGGTTTTGGAGACCACACCATGAAAGAAGGAAGATGAGTCAACAGGAGGGCTCTTGCTATAATACATCTTAGCACTGGAAGACAGTTGTTCCCTAAAACATCTTAAAGCAATTTTAATAGAGAAGAGAGGAATTGAATCAAAAGCCCATACAAAAGAAGAATCCATTTCAGTCACACAGTTTTACAAAATGAAGGAAAAACATAAGAAAAGGAAAGATCGCCTTCCAATATCGTTCAGATACATGAAGGCCCTTTTTGTTCAAATCATTTCATCTGGACATTGTGGATGATATATTAAGCAAATTAACCAGAACACAGTTCTCATGAAATTGACAAGTCAGAAAATAAATGCATAGTAATGAATAATAATGTCATCACATAGAGAGTGGCATAAATGTGGAACACGTTAAGTTTTCAGAAACTTAGATTTAAAATACAAACTGGAAAATCATTTATTTTTCCAGTAAGAAAAATGAGAATCAAACTAATGATTTTGAAACTAAATGTCTGATTTGCAATGAAACAAATCAATGTGAGTCATAGAGCAAGAAAAGGAAAAAAAATGTTTTGCTTTGTTTTTCTTTTGTTATAATTATCATTAATTCTCAAGAATTGATATTAAGGAACAAGTTTTGAAGCTTTTCCACATAACTGGATAATAAAGATTGCTTCAAATTAACATCAAAATGATATGATTGTGGAGAAATACTAGAGCAATTAAAACAATGATAATCATTGTATTAAAGATATCCAAATTTATCCATGTCTATAACTATAAATTAATATACAGTCACACAATATATATATATGTACATACATATAGATTAAGTAATACACAATAATAATATTGAGCATTTTTGTGGCATAATTTGCACACATAGAAACACATTTCTTCATTAATACAAAATGTTTTGTGATAGATAGCCTTTTTTTTAAGATTTAAAAAAAAAAAGATTTATTTTTATTATTTTTTTTTATTGGAAAGGCGGATATACAGAGAGGAGAGACAGAGAGGAAGATCTTCCGTCCGTCGATTCTATGCCGATCTGAAGCCAGGAGCCTCTTCCAGGTCTCCCACACGGGTGCAGGGTCCCAAAGCTTTGGGCCGTCCTCGACTGCTCTCCCGGGCCACAGGCAGGGAGCTGGAAGGGAAGCAGGGCTGCTGGGATTAGAACCGGCGCCCATATGGGATCCCGGGCATACAAGGCGAGGACCTTAACCACTGCACCACCGTGCCGGGCCCAGATAGCCTTTTTAATGGCTCATTCTTTCATTGGCTTCATTACATTTTTTTTAAAGATTTATTCTTATTATTTTTTTATTGGAAAGGCGGATATACAGAGGAGAGACAGAGAGGAAGATCTTCTGTCCGATGATTCACTCCCCAAGTGAGCGCAACGGCCGATGCTATGCCAAGCTGAAGCCAGGAGCCTCTTCAGGGTCTCCCATGCGGGTGTAAGGTCCCAAAGCTTTGGGCCGTCCTCGACTGCTCTCCCGGGCCTCAGGCAGGGAGCTGGAAGGGAAGTGGGGCTGCCGGGATAGAACCAGGCACTCCTATGGGATCCTGGGGGTGCAAGGCGAGGACCTTAACCACTGCGCTACCGCGCCGGGCCCTCACTACATTTTTCTTAATTTTAGTAGATACACCTGAAAAGTTCCTATTTTAAACATCATTAATTGCACAGCTAAGTGCCATTAAATACATTCACACTGTGGCCCTACAGTAACACACTTTTAAAAGCACTAACAATCTACCATTTCATTTGTTTCCAATTTGTTATTACAATTCTGTCACAATGAACACACAAATATATGTGCATTTTCCAGATGATTTTGCTATAAATGTTCTCTTACTTTTGTAGTAAAATGAATATGAATGGCAATTTTTATATTTTGTTGGAAACGTAAGTATTTCCATTATGTTTCCTTCATGTATAAACAAGAAAAACAGAAGGATTTTAATGCTGCATTAATTCACATTTATTCACTTTCAAATAGTATTGAGTGCTTCACATATTTGTAATAGATTGCAAGGCATTGGTGTCAGGACTAACATATACTGTATTTTATGCATGTGGAGTTGAGAAGGTTTTTGAGCTGTATTTTTAAGCACAATTTTGTTTAATAAGATTTGCTTTGAAAATTGATTAGTAGGGCCCGGTACAGTGGCGCAAGTGGTTAAAGGTCCTAGCCTTGCACACCCGGGATCCCATATGGGTGCCGGTTCTAATCCCGGCAGCCCCGCTTCCCTTCCAGCTCCCTGCCTGTGGCCTGGGAAAGCAGTCGAGGACGGCCCAAAGCTTTGGGATCCTGCACCCGCGTGGGAGACCCGGAAGAGGCTCCTGGCTTCGGATCGGCATAGTATCGGCCTGTTGCGCTCACTTGGGGAGTGAATCATCGGACGGAAGATCTTCCTCTCTGTCTCTCCTCTCTGTATATCCGCCTTTCCAATAATAATAATAATAATAATAATAAAAATAAATCTTTAAAAAAAAGAAAATTGATTAGTAGCTTTGAACAGGGGATTTAAAAAATAATTATTTATATATTTCAAAGAAAGATGGATACACAAAGAAAAACTAGAGTGAGAAAAAGATCTTCCTGTGGCTCTCTCTGTAAATGCCTGCAACAGCAGAGCTAATCCAAGAGCAAGAGGCTCCATCTATGTTTCCCATGTGGGTGGCAATAACCCAGGTACTTGAGTCGTCACTACTGTGGCTCAGAGAATAAGTAGCAGGAAGCTGGGTTGGAGCAGAGAAGGGGCTCTATTCCAGGTACTCTATGAGATGGCTGCTTACCCTACTGTGTCACCACACCAGCTCTTAAAGGAGCAATCTCACAGGTGTTTGTCCATTAGTCCAGGAAATAACACACTTAGGTGTGCTGGTGCAATGATTAGTCAAGCCATCGGGACATGCCTCAGGACATAAGCATCCCTCAAAGCCAGACACCCTGGGTGGGCACCACTACCACCAGCGAGGGACCATCCCGCCATGGCCAGGAATCCCCCCTTAAAGGAAGTCAAGCCATTTTCCAAGTAAGTTCTCCT
This sequence comes from Ochotona curzoniae, assembly GCF_017591425.1. NCBI lineage: Eukaryota > Metazoa > Chordata > Mammalia > Lagomorpha > Ochotonidae > Ochotona > Ochotona curzoniae. Next base: position 6,848 of record NW_024466367.1, on the reverse strand, counting down.
TCAATCAGTGTTTTCCTATGTGAGAAAGGGGCTGGCTTTTTCATCTTAAATCATAGTTAGGAACACAAGAAATGTGAACACTAAAATGCCTGTACTAAAGGAAACTTAGAATAAAAGGTAAGGAGACCTAACACTCACTCTTTTCCTGGCCTCTTGACATCCAACATTTGGTCAGTCCTAGGTTAGTGTCACAGTCATGCTCTAACATGAGAGCTTGCTTTTAAAATACGGGAAAAAAACATTATTAGGTTATTTTCATAGCTTCTGTTTTATACTTTTTCTCTTAGTGAGTAGAAAGTAAAGTGTTTTCATTGTAATCACCTCCCACTGTATCCCACAAAAGGTTACTAAGGAAGTGACTAGCATGCAATGCTAAGGAGTTAAAGAAGGCAGAAAGTCAGATTCTGTTAGTCATGGTGTACGTGTACTGTGGTGTATTGACACATCTTCTCAACATAGAGCCCTATTTCTGAGTTTTCTATCCTAACGCCTCAGTCAGTTTTGAATCCATAGTCTATAGTCACACACTCCTAACAATGCCATTTTGGAACTCTCTAGATTGGAATGAATGTTACCCAGTCTCGTCAAACCATCAGGAAAAGCATCTTTTTTTTTTTTTTTTTTTTTCCCTGTCTAGCAAGGGTTTCTGTGAGTTAAGAAATACTTATTCCTTGGCAGTCTGATGAACTATTGGCTCACCATCCCATGACTGCTTTAGTTATCTTAACACTTACTGGAAATTTCATGCTCTTTGTTGCATTGATAGTTTTAGGCATTTCACACTTTTGTAAGAGTTTATTATTTCATCTAAATTTAAATGTGTTAGAACATAATTTTTCTTTCTTTCTCTCTTTCTTTCTTTCTTTCTTTCTTTCTCTCTCTCTCAATTTTACTTCTTTATTATTATTATTATATGATACTGCTCCATAGTCCCTGGGATTTCCCTTATCCCCTCCACAATTCCATCTCCTCTCACTGAGTTCCCCTGTATCATTACTATCGTGTAGTTCTTCATACACAGTCATATGTCTATCATTACAGGCATGGACAATGGCAGAGAGTCCAGCATCCTATTGTCAAGATATCTCAGTTCATCCAGTAACGTCATTTTCTTCAAGAAGGTTCTTGATTTTCTTTTTCGCTTCTTCAGTGACACATTAGTAATTCAGAAGCATGCTATTTAACTTCATAGTGTTGTGAATGATTTTTTTCTTTCTGTTGTTGATTATGTTTTGTGGCGTTTGATTTAAGAGCATGTATAGTAACTCTAATGGAGACTATCATATCTAGTAGCATATTATTTAACTTCATGGCATTGTAAATTTCTATTTTTCTTCCTCTTGCTGATTTTGTATTGTGGCTTTTCATTTAAGGGGTGTATAGTAACTGCATAATAGAGACTATCATATCCGGATATGAGGATACAATGCAGTATGCATCCCTACTTGCAGACAAAGACGGACTCCCAGTGAAACTGTTTGCTATATCGTGACAATGGAACATAATATGTTTTAATGCTCTGAAACTGTTAAAATGTTCATTTGCATTCTTAATTGTCAAAATGAGTATTCTAAAGTTATTCCTCTTTCACTGATTTGTAATTACTTCAAATTCAGGACACAGCTTAGTCTATTTCAACTCTGAAATGTATTGAGTGTCATTTGTATCTTGCCTTTTAGCATACTGTTGACAATGTTTAAGTTAACGTTTTGATTTTTCATTAACAACTACAGACCAAAATACATACAGAGAAATGTGTAATTTATTAATTATGGGTAAACCACACTGTGATCTAACACTGTTGTTGTTGCTGAATCTTGATATACAGCTTTTTAAACCCCTAATAACACAGGTTGGGGTTCTGTTATCTTCAAAAGGTTTAGTTTTAACCTTCAATTCCTGATATAGTCCCAGAGAGACAGTTGAAAGGAACATACCGGTTTAACTATTGTCCTTTCTAACAAGTCTGTTTTAGTCACACCCGAGTTCCTGCTAATGAGAAGCCCCTACAGATGAGGGGTTGTTTTCCATGGGAACCATTACTGGATTTGAAAGTTGGTGCTTAATCCCCAAACACAGATCTCAGGGAAAGGGATAGAGGCGGTGGGGCGGGGGCAGTTAGTGATCACTTACTCTTACCATATGAAGCTTCCATGAGATGCTATCAGAAGGTGTGGAGGAGATGGTGAGCAGGGCACATGCCTATGCCAGGAGGGTGCTGGCAACTCAATCTCCATGAGAACAGAAACAGTGGTCCTTAGGACAGTTGCAGATCTAATCCTCTGTCTTCCCTGGGCTGTTCATCTGCACATAGAACAGGTGTTGGGCCTAGAGGCTGTGAATTTGGCTATAACATTTATAATCCATATGACAAACTTCAACTTGTTTCAAGATCCTGACTCTAGTTTCCTGATAGGGCAGTTCAAAGAGCTGGCACAATGGTTAAACTAGCAATACTCCTCTTTCAAGCACCATTATCCCATATGGGCATGAGTTCACATCTCAGCTGCTTTACTTTCCAACCGCTTGTGCCATGGGAAAGCAGCAGAGGATAGTCCAAAGTCATGGGATTCTGTACCCATGTGTGAGACAAAGAAGAAGCTCCTCACTTCTGGATTCAGATTGGCTCAATTCCAGTTTTTATGGCCATTTCCTAGTAAATAAAAGAATATAAAACATCTTTCTATATCTATTCCTGTCTCTGTAAATCTACTGTTCAAGTGAAAAGAAATAAATCTTTAAGATGGTCCTCAGGATTAGGTCTAGAACCCAAGATTAATAGAAGAAAAGAAGGAAGGAAGGAAGGAAGGAAGGAAGGAAGGAAGGAAGGAGGGAAAGAAGGAAGGAAGGGAGAGAGGGAGGGAAGAAGGAAGGAAGGGAGAGAGGGAGGGAAGAAGAGAGGAAGGGAGGGAGGGAGGAAGGAAGGAAGGGAGGGAGGGAGGAAGGAAGGAAGAGAGTGAGGAAGGAAGGAAGGAAAGAAATTCAAGTAATTGAAATTATGCCACTCATGTGGGATGCACGGACAAATTTACCCATTCATAGCTTCAGCCAAACCTGTACAGCTACCTTTCTGTATCTTTTAAATGACCATTTTAAAAAATAACTGCCAGAAAGACTCCAGGTGTAATAAACCTGCAGCATTGGTCAACTGCTTCTCTAGACTGAGTTCATCAATCCAGAAGGATGCGAATGCTGAGGACGGATGCTTGGTATCCTCTAGTGTGTAGCCAAGTCAGAACAAAGTTGTAGCTAGCCCGGGGACAAGCTACCTGAACTTGACATTGGATGAAGCCGAAGTATTCTTACAGGAATGAGTCCTTAATCTATGCGGCCTGCACTAACTGTGGGTGATTCAGTTATAGTTGAAACACAGCTGTTGTCTCCTGAAAATTACAGACATGCTGGGTAAAAGTAAAACTCCACACATTTAGCATCAGACATGTTCTGTGTGAGCAGAACACAAAACCAAACACTTTTGTTGTTGCTTTTTTTTCTTGGTTACATATGTTTTCTAAAAGATCAAATTTGGTGGGGGGTACCACTAAAGCCCAGTGGATTAGGCCACGACTGTTACCACTGACTTTGCATGTGGGTGCCCATTTGAGTCCCAGTTGCTCCAATTTCAATGTAGCACCCTGTAAATTCACATAGGATACAAAAAATGATCCAAGTAGCATGGCCTCTGACAACTAAGTGGACACAGTACCTGGCTCCTGGATTCCAGGCTGGCTCAGTCCCACTGTTGCAACCATTCTGTGGATGGAAGATCTCTCTCTGTATCTTTCCCTCTCTTTGGATAACTCTGCTTTTCAAATAAATAAAATAATTAATATAAAAACATATAGACACTAGCAATATGATAATCAAGAATACCTAATTAGAGAATCAAGATGGCAGAATAGGGTAAGGACACGTTTAAACAGACAGAGAAGCATTTAACCAGAATGAAGCAGAGAGGACATATTTTAGGAAATACAAAAAGACAGAACAACAGCAGAGGGGTACCTGGAGACTGACAGACACAGGAAAGCAGCGGGCACAGCAGTGTGGTGTTGCAGTGAATGATATTCCAGCACGGCGATCTAAACTCCACCAGCAGCCGGAACTCCACCAGCAACCAGGTGGGAAGGGACTTTCACTGGGAGCTTGGGAGGTGAACCCAGATGGGGAACTGTCTGCCCTGCTGCTCCGTTTGATTTGACCAGGAGCAGAGACAGAGCAGCAGGTCCCGGGCGGGCAGTGTGAGAACAGGAGGATTTCATAGCCCAGTCAGCCCTCTAGAGCTGAATTGGGCGCCATTTTGCCTAAGGAGGAAAGGGCAAGGGAAAGGACTGAGCATGCTCTGAGAGGGAGTGAGCTCATTTCTGACTGAGTGAACTGCAACGATGTAGCATTCTACGGGTTCCATCCAGGGCAGGTCTGGGTAACCCTCGGATCTTTCAGCCAGCAGATCAAGAACTGTTGTGGTAGCACTTCGGGCGCCATTTTGCGCACTGTGGCAAAAGCTTTGGGACAGCAGGGGACAACAGTGAACTGTGCATGTGCTGAGCTCGCGAGAACTCGCTGAGGTCCCACAGGAAAATAATACCGACTGTGGCATCGTACCGGTCAAAACAGGTCCGTGTGGCACCCACACCTAGCGTCCAACAAGTTCCGACAAGATTAGCGCCACCAACAAGCTAACTAGATAGGACACCTGGTGTCTCTTTAATCCTGGAACTCACTCCAACAAGAAGAGGGAGAAAGGTTGCAGAGACAACAGTGCAGCCTCAGCACGGTATCACAGGAGGTGCAGAGTGGTGAGCCAAGAGCTGGGCTGTGGAGACCACGGTGGATATCTGACATAAGAAGCCAGACCTGGAACTCACTGGAAGTTGTGGCACAAGTTGCTGCAAGCAAAAAGTTGTGTCCCAACTGCAATAAGTAAAACCACATTGTAGACCTGGGGGTGACACAGCTTAGAAACCTGCCCCAAGGAGAAGACTCTGCTAACCAGAAGTACAATTAGCAAGAGCAAAAGAAGAGACAAAGGCACAATGAATATTACTGAAAACTCTCCTGCAAAGGAGCAAAACCCTATGCCAACCTCAGAGTTAACTGAGGAAGACATTGAGAAAATGGGGGACACAGAATCCATAAGACTCATTTTAAAGATTCTGGTAAAAAATGAGAAGCTCATGCAAGAGTTCAAAGAATTTAAGGAAGCAGTAAAGGAAATCAAGGCTGGTATATCAGAAATTAAGAACACAGTAGAGCAAATTACAAGTACAGTGGAGAGTCTCCAAAATAGAATGAAGCAAGCAGAAGAAAAAATCTCAGAATTGGCAGATATCTCCTGTCACCAGGGGGAAGCAAACAAAAAGCTGGAAGCAGAGCTGGATCAGGCCAAAAAAAGTATTCAAGAATTGAAAGACACTATTAAGAGGCCAAATATAAGAGTTCTGGGAGTCCCGGAAGGTGCAGAAAGAGAAGCTGAGTTTGCAAATGTGTTTAATGAAATAATCAAGGAATATTTCCCTAATCTGGAGAAAGAATTGGGAAACAAGATCCAGGAGGGACACAGAACTCCCAACAGGCTTGATCAAAAGTGATCTTCACCAAGACATATGATCATCAAGCTCTCTTCAATTGAACATAAGGAAAAGATCCTTAAATGTGCACGTGAAAAACATCAATTGACATATAAAGGAAGGCCAATTAAGCTCACAGGAGATCTCTCACAGGAAACTCTACAGGCAAGAAGAGAATGGAGTGACATATTGCATATTCTAAAAGAAAAAAATTGTCGGCCTAGGATAACATACCCTGCAAAGCTTTCTTTCATCTTTGAAAATGAAATAAAATTCTTCCATAGTAAAGAAAAGCTAAAAGAATTTGCCTCTTCCAAACCTGCCCTACAAATGATACTTCAAGATGTTCTCTTGACAGAGAAGAGGAATAGCACCTACCAAAACCAAAGGCAAATGGGAAGAACATCCCAGTAAAATGACAACAGAAGACTAAATCAATGAACAACCCATTCCTAAAATGACAGGACCAAAGTACCACCTATGTATATTTAACTCTGAATGTAAATTGCTTAAGCTCAATCAAACATCATAGATTAGTAGACTGGATTAAAAAAACAAAACCCTTCTGTTTATTGTCGGGAGGAGACACACTCCAACAAAGATCAGCAAAAACTGTATCATGTGGGTTTTGTTGTCTTCTGTTGGTTTCATCTCTTCAAAACACTTTCTTCTGATTAAATCATTCAATGACTCATAGATCATGCAGTGGCATCATTTTCTTCAAGAAGGTTCTTGATTTTCACTTCTTCAGCTACACGTTAGACATTTAATAGCATGTTGTTTAACTTCATGGTGTTGTTAATTTCTTTTTTCTCCCGGAAGTTGATTTTGTTTTGTGGCTCTTCATTTAAGGGAACGTATAGTAGCTGTGTTACGAAGACTGTCATATCTAGTAACATGTCACTTAACTTCATGGCATTGTAAATTTCTATTTTTCTTTCTATTGTTGATTTTGTATCATGACTTTTCATTTAAGGGAATGTACGGTAGTTATGTAATGGAGACTATCAACCAGATGTGAAGATGCAGTGTGGTCGGCATCTCTGTTTCCAGACAAAGATGGACTTACAGTGAAACTGTTTATATTATATTTTGACAATAGGATTCTGGACTCTCTGCCATTGTCCATGCCCACAATGATGAACATATGACTGAGTATGAAGAACTATATGTTAATAATGATATAAAGGAACTGGGAGGGGGAGGGAATTGGGGAGGGAATAGGGGAATATGGAACTGTATCGTAAAATGATAGCAATAATAATAAAAATTTAAAAA
>NW_024466366.1:0-210960 GCF_017591425.1 Ochotona curzoniae | reverse complement strand
CCTGGCCCCAGACAGACTCAGCTTTGGGCTTTTCAACCACAGGCAAGTGAATGAGTGGATGGAGGAGCTTCTCTCTCTATTTCTCTGAATGGAAGTTGTCTGTGTTTCCACTGCTTCCTCTGCCATTCCAATGAAAGTATATAAATGTCAAAATATTTAGAAAAAACACAATAATTGTTATGTAAATTATTTCATTTTAGTTTATCAGCTAATATGATGACATTTAATTCCATTTCATAGATGCATGAAGCTTAATGAAATTAAGACTTTTATAAGAAGTAAAATCAAATGCAAACAATCTATTTTTCCCTATCTTGAAAACCTTGTTAATGATCTCACAAAGCATCTAGAACAGGAAAATACATGGAGGGAAACATAGAGTAGAGATTAGGGACACAGAGGGAGAGGGGAATGCTCAGTCAGCTTTGGATGCATACGGAGCTTCTGTTCAGAAAAATGAGAAAGTCCTGGGAATGGATAAAGTGACAGTTGTACAGCATTGTAAATGTACATCATAATATAAATCTGAATACTCAAAAAAAACTTTAAATGATAAGATTTCTTATTATGTAAATCTGTATAAACATCTACTCATCTTTTAATATTATACAAGGCATCAGCATGGTTTTCCCCATTCTAGTTCATGCATTCATTCTGTTATTCTTCTAACAAATACTTGCAGTTATTGTTCCATTAATCACACATTAATTCACAATCATATGCATACTACCCAGGTCCAGGTCCTAAACGTCTCTGCACCCATACTTTCTTGCTTTTTGGTAAAAAAAAAAAAAAAAAAAAAAAAAGATTTATTTATTTTTGTTAGAAAATGAGATATGCACAGAGGAGAAGAGACAGAGAGGAAGACCTTCTGACTGTTGATTCACTCCCCAGTGACCTAAACTGCCAAAGATGAGCTGATCCAAAGCAAGGAGTCAGGAGCCTCTTCTAGATGTCTCACATGGGTGCAGGGTCCTAAGGATTTGGGCTGTCCTCCACTGCTTCCTTAGGCCACAAGCAGGGAGCTGGATGGGCAGCAGGGCTTCCAGGATTACAACAATTACCCATATGGGATCCTGGAGCTTGTAACTTGAGGACTTTAGCTGCTAGGCTACCATGCTGGGCCCTGCACCCACATTCTCAATGAGAAACATGAGTCTATCCAGCACAGCTCTCTAGAACCTTCTTCTTGTTGCAGGTCCACCTCTGGGCAGGTGTAGGAATGTGTGGAGGATGCCTCCTGCACCAGTAACTTGGTGAGGGTTGCAGATGTTGAAAGATTCCACAGGTCACCTCAGCAGGTTATAGTAATATGTGTGAACAAATAGGAATCCTTCCATATATGTCTAATGTTCCTCTTTTGCCTACAATGCCAGTTTCCCATTTCCAAGCTCTTTAACACTAAAAATTCAAAACCTTTCCTAAACTATTACCCTGATTATTTAAACTACCACTATCAAACTTTATTTGTGGTCTTCGGTTGTTGTAGTGTTCCCACAAATATCACAGTAAATGTGCAGGATTTTTCATTATTTCCTTCCAAGTGTACTTTACCTGTCCATGTGCACAGTGCCTACATTATACTTGCACACTCACACACCCCTGCATGCCTGTTGAAACATGCAGTTGTAATCACACATGTACACAGGCAGACACACATGGTGCACACACAGATACAAGTAGATGCATCCCGAGGCACACACATACACATAAACCTGGTCAGTGCATCAATAGCTAAAAGCAAACAGGTGTCTCTTTTCTAAGGTCCTCCTACAAGCATGCAGGTTCCTTCCAATAACTCTTCAGTGGATGTGAGTGCTATTTATTCATTTCAGATTTTGTCTCTTATTCTTCATGGGGTTATTTCATTTTATTTTCTTTGAATTCCTCTTGCTTCATTTTATTGCATGTCTTCTTTTTGTACTGCTACATGAGGTACCCTACATGAGGGGACTAGGGGGAGAAGGCATCTGGTGTGATTTTGATGGTGTAGTGGTCAGCATGCTTGCCTCAATTGTGGCAGGTTCCTTACATGAGAGTGAAGCAGGTGTTTATCTTCAAGTGTGTGAAGAGACTCATCAGTTCTGTCCTGGGCAGCTGTGCTACATCAGCTCACACTTCCATCTGGGGGTTCCTTAGAAGAACATTGCATTGTTCTGTCCCACAACATCCAGAGTTTGAAATGTTAGTGTTGCCTCAGCTTCCCCATTGTGACTTCCTATCTTTAACTATTCTTCTTTATTTTACAAAAGCTACAATGCCCCTGCAGTCCTGTGCGCACCACTGAGAAAACCATGAGGTCTAATTGTAAAATGCTTAATATCCAGAGTAGACCCCATATGTGGGTGGGGGAAACACCAATCCTAATGTTTCTATGGGTTCAGATTAGTTCAGGTTTATGGGAGAGGCAGTAGCTTCATACAGTAGTAAAATATTTAATGTACCATCCAAAATTATTCAGTGTGTGAAGAAACAATTTGATATTAATTTGCCTGAGAGCATCCACAGACACCAATAGTGAGGGGACTGATGTGACACAGATGATAGAGTTGTTGTAAAATTGCAGCTTCAGTAATTTGGGACTAACACTCTTTCTTTTAAGATTTATTTTATTTTTATTGTAAAGTCAGATATACAGAGAGGAGGAGAGACAGAGAGGAAGATATTCCGTCCAATGATTCACTTCCCAAATAACTAAAACAGCCGATGCTGTGCCTATCCAAAATAAGGAGCCAGGAATTTCCTCCACATCTCTCACACCAGTGCAGCGTCCCAAGGCTTTGGGGCGTCCTCAACGGCTTTCCCATGCCAGAAACAGGGAGCTGGATGGGAAGCAGGGAGGCCAGGATTAGAACTGGCATCCATATGGAATTCTGGCACGTTCAAGGAGAGGGATTTAGCTGCTAGGCCACTGCGCTTGGCCCAGGACTAACACTCTTGTATTGAAAGAAGAGTCAGAAAGTTTTAACAAAAGCCTAGGACTTAAAAAGAAGACTTGAAAAAAGAATGGGACCCTGTGTGATGACCTAATGGCTAAATCCTTACATGTTCTGGGATCCCATAGAGTGCCAATTCATTTCTTGGCTACTCAACTTCCCATACTGCTCCCCGCTTGAGTCCTGGGAAACTGGTAGAAGGCAGCCCAAATCCTTGGGGCCCTGCATCAACATGGGAGACCTAGAAGAAGTTCCAGACTCCTGGCTTCAGATCAGCTCAGCATCAGTTGTTGTTGTTAATTAGGGAGTGAACCAGTGAATGGAAGAGCTTTGTCTCTGCTCTCCTTTACTCTGTAGATCTGCCTTTCCAATAACAAATGAATAACATTAAAAAAGGGAAATGAAAAATGTAGTAACCAATATTTTTGAATCAACTATGTAAGATCGATGGTTTCACTAACAGACATCAAATGAATGAGAAAAAATAGTAAACTTGGAGTTAGAACACAAATATCTAGCTGATTGAACAATGCCATTTTTCCTTCCTTCCTTCCCTCCTCTCTCCTTTCTCTTCCCTTTCCCTTCTTTTTCCTTTTCTTCCCATTCGGTCTTTTCACTCCCCTCCTTTCTTTCCCCTCTCTTCCCTTTCACCAAGAAAGAAAACCTAATATCAGAGAATATTCTGAAAATAAGAAAAATCTATTGTTTACCTCACTGTAGATTCAGAGAAAAAGAAGAGGAAAATGTCCCTGGAATGGATGTTCTTTGGAAGATTCATGATGTAGAACCAATTATTTTGCAGAAACATAAACCCAATCAGTGAGATCCAACAAGCTCAAGCAAGATAAGCCCAGAAGTCATACCCAGACACATCACAGTCAAACTCAAAACTCGTCACTGTTTGCTTATTTCACTGGGCACTGCTGATCTGCATCAGCAGCTCATCGCCTGCTCTCAGGGACAGGCTAGAGACAGACAAGGTCAAAGCCATCCACAAACAGTGAGGACTCTGCTGGGAGTGCACTTATTCCAAAAGGCCAAACCAAAGACAAAGAGAACTGGACTCCATGTTGGAGGGGATAAGGCAAGTGGGAAGTGTGGGCTCTGGAAAACTTGAGGAGGCCAAAATTTCTTGGTTCAGTCTTTGTTGTAGAGGAGGAGCTAGAAGAAGTGTTGGTGTTGACTGGGGTGCAGGCCCTGGTTTGGGATTGTGGGAGCATGGAATAAAATCAAAAACAACAAACAGCTCTTTCAAGTGTTCCTTCCTGTGATCGAACCAAGGGTCTCTCTGGTGGAAAGTGAACATGATAAAAACTACCTCTCAGAATTATTAACCAGCACAGACTCTTGGGGCTCACACCAGAAGAACCCTGTAGCCACCGAGGGGATGATACAATGGTGTTCCTCAGCAAGAACTACCATATTTTGTCGAATCATTAAAAACCGACATTGACACTCGTTACTTCACATGCTTTGTGTGGAGCAAGAAGGACAGAAAGCAGCTCCCACCTTCTCACTTCCTCGCTAAGTTTCCTTTCCTACCTGTATGTAACTCAATTTTTCACATAATCATATATAAATCTTCAGAAAAATAAACATGTTGTCTTGATTGTGAAAGTTGTTCTTATCTGTGTCTTCCTGATTCTGTAATCATGGCAGGCTCATTAGTGCTCAAGCAATCATCACACAGATACACAACAGAGTATTTATTTAGTTAAAAGAGAAAAAGGCAAACAGACCAATCTCACATCTGCACTTGAAAGAGTTGAATGTACTTCATAAAATTGCCTCTTGGACTTTAATTCATTACTAAATGTGTGTGTTCATCTTCTCACATGCACAAAGCAGAACCTTGAGAAGTCCATGGTCTTTTCCATGAGATTTCTGACATTGAGACTTTCCCTGTGCCTGCTTGCTGCACTCAGGTAAGGCAATACAGAGTACCACACACTGAGTAACCTTTGCAAGCCCTGCTGACCAGCAGTGAGGAAGGGCACCTGCCCTTAGGACCTCTCAACCCTGAAGTACAGAACACTTGGGTTTATAAAGACAAAATCCACAAACCAGGAGGGGTTTAGGTAGACTGAGCTAGTGCAGAAGTACCTTAGGGTGACCATATTTTAAATGTTCAGAAAGTATGTATTTTTTTAAAGATTTATTTCATTTTTATTGGAAAGGCGGATATACAGAGAGGAGAAAGAAATGAAGATCTTCCGTCTGATGATTCACTACCCAAGTGAGCACAACGGCCGATGCTATGCCGACCAGAAGCCAGGAGCCTCTTCTAGGTCTCCCACGCGGGTGCAGGGTCCCAAAGCTTTGGGCCGTCCTGGACAGATTCCTGGGCCACAAGCAGGGAGCTGGATGGGAAGTGGGGCTGCCAGGATTAGAACCAGCGCCCATATGGGATCCTCGGCGTGCAAGGCAAGGACCTTAACCACTTGGGCCACCATGCTGGGCCCGAGAAAGTACGTATTTTTAGCTACTTTTAGTATATAAGATGAAGCAATTTAAAGAGGTGGCCATGTTTTCATTTAAGGGAATTTATACTACTGTGTAGTTGAAATTGTATATGTAGATGTGCAGATATAATACAGAGTGTATCTCTACTTTCAAATCAAAGGTGGACTCCCAATGAAACTTTTCTTTTTTTTTTTAATAAAGCAGACATGTTTATTAGTGCATCTTGGTCCTCACAGAGGAGCAAGCCCAGGCCCGGAGCACCTGGCTGCCACCACCCCACAAACACTATTTGGCCTGAGTAGGAGCACCATGGGGGGTTCTGGCACAAAGCCAGGGCTGGCTCCCCGACTCCACAAATACTGAGGTGTGGGTGGGCATGCCCAAGAGTGCACACCCCCATCCGGGGACATTGGCAGAGGGAACCTCATGCTTGGAGACCAAGGCTGCCTTGAGCTAGGGCACAGGCTCTGCAAGGCTGCCTCGCCCGGGCCAGGGCCCTCCCCAGAGCCGGCTGGCTCCTCCAAGCACCTCCTCCTCAGTCCCACACGTAAGGGTTTCTAAAGACCTGAGAATGTTTGCCATCTTTGGGCTCCGTGGGTGCTTGGTGACTCTGGGCAGCCATGTACATGTCCTTGGCCCGCAGGGTAGAGTTTGCACTGCCCATCACCTGGCTGTTGGCAGTGGCCTGCAGGAGGATGACATCATACGCTCCTTCAGCCGGGCCCTTGAGCATCAGGATCATCTCAGTGGGCTGGTACACGCTGGTCAACAGTTGCCCATTGTAGCTGCTGTACGGAGACACTGGTCTCTTGGCTGCTGCAGGCTCATCCATGGAAAATGCCTTGTCCTCCACAAACTTCCTCTGGCCAGGCTGCTCCTTGAGGATGGTCTCATAGCCCACGCCCCGGTGGGATACATGTCCCCTTGGTAGCTCTGCTCAGGGCTGGCCTTTGTCACCTGGGAGACCTCGGGGATGACATAGAAGAGAACAAAGGCCCAGGCATTGGCAGCGAGGGCAATGGCCAGAGTGAGATCTTCCCAAGCGGGGCTGTTGTGCTGCTCGTTGCCATAGGTGTACATGACAATCCACACCACCCAGATGGCGATGGAGGTGACTGTGGTGAGCAGTACAAAGACCCCATGTTTATGTAAGCATTTGAAACGGCCACACAGGGCGGGCCAGGTGCCCACGAAGCCCCCAGCAGCAACAGCATGACATAGATGAGCGCCATGACAAAGTCCATTTTGGCGATGGCGCAGGGCGAGGCCATGGCCCAGCTGGCACTACTGTTGCCTGCAGCTCCACCACTGCTCTTGCCGGCCCCACGCACCAGGTTGATGACCAGCCACTCCGTGTTGATGATGACTTCCACGAGGGTCAACAACAGGGACACGGGGAAGATGACCCATCCCCGCGGCCCGTGCTTCTTCCAGGCCAAGAAGTTCAGGGCAAAAACGTGGGCCACCAGGCAGGAGAAGCAGATGGCAAACAGGACTCTGAAGAGGAAGCGGCGGGAGGCGCAAGTGGAAAAGTCCGGCTTGACCACACAGGCAAACACAAGGCAGAAGAGCCCCAGGGTGAAAGAAGATCTGGGTGCCCAGGAGGCTGCGCTTGCGGCTGTCCTGCACAAAGGGCAGGCTGGCCACGAGGATGATGGTAAGCACAAACGTGATGACGACTCCCGCTCTGGCCACCGCCTCCAAGACGATGCCCCAGGTGCCGGAGAGGTCACACAGGGTGTAGTAAAGTGGGTTGAGGTCCGGGATATTGCCTGGTGGGGGACTCTGGGCTCCAGGCAGGAGGAAGAGGCACAGGCCCAGGCACACCAGCATGGCCCTGTGTGTCGCCATCCTGGCTCCCAGGCCAGGCTCCAGCTGGGACACACCACCGGCCTGGCTCCAACACGGCTTTGGAGCCAACTCCAACCCCAGGTAGGGCTGTGGCTGCAGTGGGAGGGACTTGGCGAGCAGGGCCAGGCCCAGCTCTGGCTAGGATGGCAGGGCCAGGGCAGGTGCTGGGGGCCTGCCTCTCCCTGGAGCCCCGGCTGTGGTAGCCGCAGCGCTTAATCGACCATGCCAACAATGTCAGGATACACTTTAAATGTAGAATGATGGGCTTATGCCTGCTTAGAAAGAACTCTACTATTGTAACAATATAGGGAAAATCAGTGTGGGGGCAGGACTTTGTGGGGGAGGGAACATAAATATCATAATAACATAACATAAATATTATGAAATTGTCTCACAAAAAATCTAAACAATAATACAAGACACTGAAACCATGTGTAACACAACTGTAAAATCTGTGGACATGCCATTCCCGTCACTTATTGCTTCTTTAGTATTTTACACTAATGATCAACGCCATTGAAATGCAATAGCAGAAAAGTTAACAAAGTAGGACATTGGGTGTTAGCTGTGCAGTCAATTCAATCTGAGTTATGTTACTGATACATGTTTTTTCAAAAATTAAAAAAAAATCCAAAAGATTAAAAAAATGAGAAAATGACCACTTCTTACTCCCAGATATTTCCTTCAACTTGTTTTCTGAGTCTTGGTGGTGAGTGGCAGACGTGAGATGAAATCATAATCAAGTTCAAGGAACCTGGACCCTCTGAGATCTGCTCATCATCAAGCTGCCTTCTGATCATTAGTGCAGGTTCAATGTAATCAGGATCAAGAAGTTTCTGGACTTGATAGTTAAGAGCTCAGCAGGGAGAGGGCAGAGCTGGCCCCAGGGACCCAGAGCATGCAGAAGGAGCCAAACTCATCACACTGACATGCTGACATCAGTGACAGCATCCCTGAGTGCTGGGGCTCAGGCAAGGATAAACAGGCCTGACTGTGCTGCTCTGCCACAGCTCCTGCCACAGCCCTGCAGACTGCTCAGGTGAGTGAGGCTGAGTGTGTGTGCAGAGGGAACTGCCTTTGCTCTGGAAGGTAAGCTGTTCCAGGTAGGGCTGTTCAGGGTCAGGTAGGAAAAGGGTAGGGTTTCAGCTCCCCTGTTCCCTGTGGAAGAGGAAGGTGTGAGTGCCCAGGGAGAAGGTGGCTATATTTTCCCAGTGCATCCAGCACACCTGCTTGTGTGGCCCTGGAGGTAGACTGTGTGCAGCAGAACCACTGTTGCCCTGAGCCCAAGGTTGCTGCATTTCCCAGGTGTGAGGGAGCCTTGCTGCCTCAGGCAGAATTGGGTTCTCAGCCTGGTTGGCGAGGCCCGTTCCTACAGGCTCCTGGCTTTATGCACCTTCCCTCCCTGCATTGAGGGTTTTTACTTTCTCTTCCTTCTGATGTCATCAGTCCTTTTACTCTGGAGTATTATAGGCATTTTTGAAAATTATGATTTTAAGTTTTCTGGATGTTCCCTGTTTTAGAACCACCATATGACACAGTACCTCATAAAAGAGAACGGATCCAATGTGACATCTGATAGAAGAATAAACAAAGACACAGACAGAAGTGCTTGGCAATCAGTGTTTTCTTCTTGCTGGGGACTGACATGAGCCCTGTGTACATCTGCTCAATTCTCACAGTGAACCTGGATGGTATACATCGTTCCTCTCCCAGTCTTTGTCTTCCCAGTGCAGCCTCGGCAACGAGCTTTGGACCCAGGCTCCCTGTTGCCAACCATTTGCTTGTCATGTCAAACTCAGCACATTGTTGGACACTTCAGGAAGACTGCACTGCATCCGAATCCTACATTGGCTTTAGTTTCCTCAAAGACCCACTCAAAGAGATAAGATATGCATCTCTTGGCATGGGACGCTGCACAATGAATCTGTATAGGACACTTCAGTTCCCTCTGGCCTCATCATCTCTGGTTCCTGCTCCTCCTTGTTGGGGTGCATTTCCAGATTTGGATCCTCCTCCTCACCTTGGAGATCCTCCTCTTCCTGTCCTCAGTTGGTCCCTGGCTCCATCTTCTGGTCTGCTCCTCTTTGGCCATGCTGTTTTGTCTGGACTGCTTTGGCTCTGTGTAGGCCACCTGGATGAGTAACTAAAGGGAAGGACATGGACCCTGAGCCAGGAAGATGACCTTTCTGTCATGAACATCCTGCTCATGTCCATCCTCCTAAAGGGACTCAGTTACACCTCTTTCAAGGACACACAACCATAAGGCTGCGGCTTTGGATCCTCTCTGACAGTGAGGGAAGACATTTACACCACAGTCTTCTCTCTAGTCACAAACATAACTGCTCTCTCCATGGTCTTGCTAAGCAATCCTGGAGCAGATTAAAGGGGCTTTAAAGGAGTTTAATTTCAGTAGATCTTTCTGAAGGGCAGTCTGGGTCTGAGGCACAGACTCTTCTTCCTCAATTCCTCTGGGAGGACCCTCTTTAGACACACGTGAGTGCCACAGCTGTGTTTCACAATCTCCTCTATCATGGTGTTTTCTTTAGTGTTGGCCTGAGCCACTCTCCCCAGATAACTTCCTCAGAACAACTCTTCCCACAGGTGAGTACGCCTTTCCACCGAGGCCCTCCGTACACTGGTTTCCTCTTCATGATGCTCACCATCCACATTGGCCTTCTGTTTTCCAATTAGCTGGTTATGACATGGCACCAACACATCTTGTCCTCTGCTTTCCTGCCCAGCAATTCAGATAGAATTGTGGACATGGTCGTAGAACCCTTGTGTAGGAAAGCCTGTGAATTATAGTCGGTATATATAGTTCCCAAAAAGTTTTTCCTGACTTTGAAAATTAAACACCAAAGACATTGAATATGCCTTTTTAAAAAAAATCTACACATGAAATTTTCTCCAGCATTGATCATATTATAGTTCCACAAAAGAACTCTCAGTTAATTTTTTCAAATATCAGAATCATCTTATGCATATTTTAATTCTATCTCTCTACACATTTAAGAGATATCTTTTGTATATTCTTCACAAATTATGTGTGTGTTATATACACACATTATTCCACTTGCTTTATTTTTTTTTTCAAAAAAGTATGTGGCTGAGAATACTTTCTACCCATGTTTTTAATGTCATTTGTGAAGCGATTAGAAAGATGGGCATTTGTTGCATCAGCTAAGAAGGTACTTGGTATGCATGTATCCTGTCTCAGAGAGCCTGGGATGGAATTCTAGCTCCACTACAGACTAAAGCTACCCACTAACATGGTTGGAAATTGAGGTGGCTCAAATAAGAGGGTCACTGTTATCTCCTGATGAACTCATATTACAATCTTGGATTTCATTTTAGGTCTGTCATTGCCCTGGATATATATAAGATATTTAGGGAATGAACTAATCATTGAGAAATCATTTTGCCTCTATTGAATAAAACAAGCAAGATAATATTTGATAAAAATTTTCAGTGAAAAAATTATCTGTTTAAAATACATGATTTTAAAGATAATCAAAGTAGCCAATTACATATTATGTATGTGCAACAAATACATATGCAGGGATTTATCTTTATTTGAAAGGCAGACTTTGCAGAAGAGAAGAGAGAGAAAACATTCTATTTCCTGGTGCATTCCCCGGATGAGTTGTAGGAGCCTCTCCTGGGTCTCCCACATGGGTGCAGGGTCCCAAGGATTGGGCCTACTGCTTTCCCAGGCCACAAGGAGAGAACCAGATTGAAAGTGGAGCATCCAACACAGGAATTGTACTTCAGATGGCATAGATGCAAGTGGCACAGGTTGCATGCAGGTCTGCTGAGCCATCAGGTCAGCCCACAAGTGTATATATAATGATTCCAGTAATATTCAAAAGCATAAATTTTACCAAAAATGGGATTAATGTACTTAGTGTCTTCACTTAATGCACTTATACATTGTTGAATATGAAAACACTTTGGCATGTCAGACACAGCTAATGCTGTGAGCAATCCCAGAGAGTTCCTAACATTGCAGAATTTACCATGTGTAGAACAGGCTAACGCTCTGACTCTTAGTGATAGCATCCAATATGGGCAACAGTTTGTGTACAGCTGCTCCACTCTTGTACTGATCAAGGAGCAATCCCACCCATACATGCATTGACATGAGCACTATATGGGCTGAAACTGTATGGGCTGAATCTGACCCTGCACCAGCTGGTACACATCAGAGCCAGGTGTGAAGATTCAAAGTTTCTAAGGTGACTGCCCAAATGGACTGCTGAAGTAGAACCTCATCTCTAGGGAAAATCCTAAATCCATGTGCATTGATTCAGGATCATATGTTATAGGACTGCACATTTTTGCTTACTGATTTCCACATAAGAAAAGAAAGCATGCCCAGTTACACATGAAAAACAGGATAGCCAGGTCATCTAAATCAACTGAACATTTTGAATATTTCACCAAAAGATGGATAGGTGGAGAGGGTGAAAAGCATTCCTGGACAGGTTTTCCAGGAAGCATCTTGGTCTGTGGACACACTGACATAGATAAGGACAGCCATTAGACATTAGAAAAAACTCTTTAACTCTGGTGTAAGGAAGCCAACAACTTTTCAGGATAATCAAAAACATTTAAATAATAACCTTGGAATATTGTATACAATGGTGTCTTTCAGAGGTAACATAGTTAACATGACATGACTAACTCTGTTCTTAGCACTGATGTAGTATGTCAGCAAGGAGTGGCACACTCTTTCTGCCTTCATCATCAGACACCAGAGAAACTACCAAACCTTTTGTCTCACCGAATTTTACCTGTCCCCAGTCTTGATCCACTCCACATAAATCAGAGGCCCTCAGGGGTCTGCAATCCCCTCACCCATGTAATAAGAAATCTAAAAGACCACACCAAAAACCAAAAACATCAACATAGTGATTTTGTAACAGATACATTTATTTTCATTGGAAAGGCAGATTGACAGAGAGATGGAGACACAGACATCTTCCATCTGTTTTTTGACTCCCGAAATGGCTGTGATGGCTAAAGCTGAGTGGACCTAAAGCCAGGAGCCTGGAGACAAGAGGCTCTTTCAGGTCTCCCTCAAGGGTACAGGGCGCCAAGGCTTCATTGCATTCTCCTCTGCTTTTCCAGGATAAATCCTGGGAGTTGGATATAAAATGGAGCATTCAGGACATGAATTGATACCAATGGAGATCCCCTGTGTTGTTGTTGTTGTTGGATTAGCCCATTGAGAGTCCATGTCCCAGCCCTTAAATTAAATAAATAAATAAATAACAAAAATGAATGTTTAGAGTTCATGTATAATTGAGAAATGCTCCATCCTTGTAATGTTGGTCATGTATAAATTGTTGCTATGTATGAAAAGCTGAGTGAAAAGTCATATTTTAAATTTTTAATTCTGCTCAGTATTTGGAATTCATGCACTATTGTTAAAACAAGAGTGTTTGTGTAATAAAAGGAGACAATATTTTGGGAAATACCACATAATCACTGAGCTTTGGGACATGACACTTCAGAGAGCCGACTGTGAAGACCCTCCCAGAGTGTGAGAATTAGGATGTATCAGCTGGTGTTGAAGTGTAGTGAGTACAGTCTGACAGCCATGATGCCACATGGAATCCTGGTTGTTCCAATTCTGACCCAGCTCACTGACAATGCATAGGGGGAAGCAGCAGAGGGTGGCACAAATGCTTGGGCCCCTACCCCTCTCAGGAGATCTGGAAGAGACGCCTGTCTCCTAGTCTCAGACATGCTCAGCTCTGTTCCTGTGGACATCTGGGAAGGGAGCAAAAGAGGATTAAAGATCTGCTCTTTCTATCTCTGTGTCTCTGATTTAAAATAAACATTTTTGAAAAAAGGAGTTCTTTAAAAAGGTGAACAACGTTATTTTTTTTTCATAAATGCTGATTAATGCTTCAAAGTTGCAGTTGATTACCTTCAGGGACACAGTATCTAAAATCACCATGATGTGACTTCGCTGCAGCTGTCCATTTCCCATGTCAACCCTGAAGGACCCACAGGAATGAGGGACTGAGGAGTAAGGAGATTGAATCTTTAGGGGAGTTTTCTCTGAACAAGGTCTTTAGCATCAAGTCAGGTATGAATCTCTCCCAGATTGTGTCTTACACACAACCAATCTGCATTCGTTTTTGAAAACAAGATAATCGCTCAGAAAGGAGGACCACGCACCAGTCCTGCCCATTGAGTCTTTGTGCGCATGCCTCATGACTGGCTGGGGCTAGGCGTGAAGTGCGCATGCTCTCATGGCGTTGCTTGGCAACACTCATTGTGACTTGAGGTGGGGAATCTGTCAGGGACCAGACCTGGGGCTCACCTGCAGGGCTGACCTTGTGTTCCCCAGGCTGGGAAAACCGCCAGTAGCACTGTCTGTAAAGGTTCTGCCTCCGTTTGAAGACAGACAAGTGTCTATTGAACTCCACCAGGCATGAGGGTGACAAATGGGCTAAACTCCAGGACTGCCTGCTAGACGAAGATCCTGAGAACCTCCTCACAGAAGTCAAGATGGAAGGAAAGTGAAGAATAACAGGTCCTGCTGCTCAGGACAGAAGGTAGGAACCCTGGGGACCAGACCAGGTAATGGGGGCTGCGAACCACCTTGGGTGCTGGAAAGGTGGCAGAAAGGGGGCTTCCTGAATCGGGCACAGGTTCCTGTGACTGGGGACTCCAGGTCTCAGCCTGGCAGGTTCACCGCACTAGTTACACTTCATATTACTAGGACAAAGATAAACTGTAGTAGGAAGTTGTGTTGACTAGGTAGGCTTTGGGTCATAAAACTAATGGCTGAATGAGTAACAGTAAAACTTTTTAAAAAAGTAAAACTTTCAGCAGTTGTGTAGAATTGGTTAAATCTGTTGCCTGTGATGCCAGCACCCATGTTGGCACCACATCATGTCCTGTCCACTTCCAGTCCAGCTCCCAGCTAATGATGTGCTTAGTTAGGAAAACCAACTTAAAGTGTTCAAGTGTCTGTGCCCCAGTAACCCAAGTGAGAGATTTGGTTGAAGCTCCTATCAGGTTTTTTTTTTTCTTTTTTCTCTCTTTCTCATCCTTCTCTTGCTCGTTCTCTCCCTGTCTCTGTAAATCCTTCAAATAAATAATTAGGTCTCTGAAAAAATTAAAAAATAAAAAACTTTAAAATATGTAGTGTGGCAAAAGTACTAGTAGATAACACAAATTTCCATGAATTTCTATGAATTCTACAGTGAAAATGAAATTACTAAAGAGCTGAAGATCACAAATTTCTACATGTTGATTTCTTAAAAATAAAATTTAAATCCTCCCTGGCTGTGGGTGTCTGGTAGAGCACTTTGTGCACTGTTTGGATTTGGCCATAAACCCACACAGGATGCTGGGCCTGAGTCCTGGCCCCTCTTGCTCTTGTAGCTTTCTGGTCCTGTAGGGAGACCCAGATGGAGTTCTAGGCTCCTGCCTATGACCTGGACCAGCCCTTGCAGCTGTAGTGGAATCAAATAGTGAATGGGATCTCTCTTTCTTTTTCTCCACTCTGAAGTAAAACACATCTCCTCTGGAACGCTGCATGGTGAAATGCCATTTAAGGCTCTGGTTTGTTTATAAGAAGGAATTAATTTTCTTTCTCCTCTGATATTGTATGTTTGCCCGAGGTTCCCTTTGTGTTTCAGCCATCTCATTTTCCTGAACTGTGGAATGTTCCCTGTCACTGCAATCTTCACTAGCCATGCCACAATGCCAAGCCACATTTTCCTTCAATCCTGATTGATTATATGTAGTCAAGGATTGTCCATTTCAATTTTTCCAATTTGGTGGTATATAATTGTTCAAAGTAGTTTATTATTTATTTTACTTGATTTTTCTTTGTATGAAAAAATTCTTATTTTGCTCATATTCTTTGAAAAAGGCGATTATTGTTGCATTTTTGTTTTTGTTCCAATTCCATTCATTTTTGCTGGTTTTTAAATCATTTATTGATCCTGCTAACTTTTTTTTTTAAAAGTACTTGAGATCTTTTACTTGAGATATTTCTATTTTTTTTGCTTACTGTTATAAAGGTCCCCCTCAATCATGTTTTTCCTTTATTTCAATGCATGTTGATAGCTTGTATTTTAATTTCCCTTCTTCCAAAATATTTTTATTGTTAATTTTTTCAGAGTCACGTATTAAATATATTCACATAATTTTCTTCAAAATGTTTTTATTTTGCTTTTAATTTCTTCAGTGGCACATTGTTCATTCAGTGGCATGTTGTTTTATTTCATTTAGTTTTGGATTTCTAGTTTTGTTCCTATTTATTTTGTTTTTGGATTTTTCTTAACTGATATTCTTAATTGAGATTAATTTATAGGTTGATATATGGTCTCTCTTAAAATGTGCACATGTGGTGATTAATAAATTGAATAACTTTTACTTCTTTGGTGAAATATTCTCTGAAAATCTGTGTGATTGGTTCTACTCTGATGTTCCTGTCGATTTTTCTGTGTGGGTGGTCTGTCGTTTGATGTTAGTAAGATGTTAAATTCCCACACTATTTTCATATTGGAGTCCATCTTTCACTTCAGGTTGTAGGAAAATCTTTGGCATTTGTCGCTGTAGTTTTCTTTTCTAAGTTTTTTTTTAAAGATTTATTTTTAATTATCTGGGAGGCAGAAATGAAGAGAAAAAGGGAAGGAGAGAGAGAAAAGAGAAGAGAGAGAAACATTTTTATCTGTTACTCTCCGGATGTTTGCAGTTGTCAGGGCTGTGCCAAACTGAAGCCAGGAGCAATAGGTTCTTCTTCCAGGTCATTTCCATGTGTACAGGACACAAGCACGTGGACCATCTGCTACTGCTTTTCTCACACACGAAGCAGATAGCTGGATTGGAAGTGGAATAGCAGGTGTTGCAATCAGATCCCATATGAAATGCCAGTGTTGTAAGCAAGTGCTTTATCCTTTACCCCAGATTGGAAACCCCCTTGTTCTTGGGTTAGGTCAGTATTTATTTATGCTTATCACATCTGCTTTGTAAAATTGATCATTTTATACATATAATGTCCTTCTTTGTCTCTTTTTACCGGTTTGGATTTAAGGTTTTTTTGTTTGTTTGTTTGTTTGTTTGTTTGTTTTTTCTTATGTGACATGAGTATAATGATCCTCATTTCTGGTTTCTATTTGCTTGAAGTGTCCATTTCCATAGTTTCATTTTCTTTATCTTCTCAGTGAGTTATTGTAACGAGAATATGGTTGTTCTCTTTTTAAAACCCAGTGAACAAAGATACAGCTTTTGACTAGGGGTAAAATGCACTGCACTTAATAATTGTCAATGTGAATTAACTGCTAACATTATGTTAACTTGTTAATGATTGTGTGTGTTCTCTTATTGAATACGATAGTGTTATGCTTTCCTTAAAGTTACTTTTGGTGTATGACCCACTTCAAATTTTTTGAAGGTTGCTCTGGTGGGGAATTCTCTGTCTAGAGAATACTTTCTTTCTTCTTCATTATAAAGGGTAGTTTCACTGGATATAGTCTTGTTTGAAAATGTCCTTCTCCTTAGACATTGAATACATCATCTCATTATTTCCTAGCCTGTGAGGATTCACTTAGGAAGTCTTTGTTAATATAAGTTATTTCCATTCATAGGTAAGGTGACATATGTTGATTAGAATATTTATTTTTCTATCCTAATGATTAACATTTTTGGTCAGGTTTTAAATGATAATGCAGCTACTTTGTCTCTGGGCTTTGCTGTACCCTTCCCCAAGACCCTCCACACTACTGATTTACCCACTAGTATTATAACCATTAGTCCTACATAAAGTCATAAATTTGTCATTCTGCTATTGAAGGGTTTCCCAACATTGTAGGCAAGGAACATGTCAGAGAGTTCAGCATCCTACTGCCAGCATATATTCAACAGTTTCACCAGGAATCCATGTTTGGTCTGGATGCAGTGATGTGTGCTGCACTATGTCTCTACATTTGTGCCGGCAACACCCCCGTCATTATGTATCCCTAGCAGAGCAGAGGCAATAGGGTTGGAAGGAAGACAACACCCACTGCGTCTTCGTGTAAGTAAAATGCCCTTTACTGAACCTTCCAGGCTGCCAGTGCTTAGTTCCTCTCAGTGTTTTTTCCAATGATCAAGCAGCTCCTAAGATCTAAGAGGTGAAAGTGAAATGGTTCCAACTTTGTGCTCTTATGTGAGTCATGACACTGTTGGCACAGCAAGAGTGAAGATGCTAAGTTTTTGTTGTCTCACCATATTTAGAAGTTTCATTGGGAGTCTACCTTCATTTATTAGTGGAGACGCATTCTGTTGATTGTCCTTGATTTCTGGTACTCTGGTCTCCATTACATCCTTCATGTTAGGAGTTCCACATGTGTATTTATTCACCTTCATAAATGTTTTTTGTTTACTTTGTGTTTTTAATGGAAGTTATATTAGAGCAAACATATGAAATGTATCCTTTTGGGATTAGTTCATTTCACTTAGCAAAATGATCTCTCATTGGGCCAATTTTGAGGCAAACAATAAAATTTCATTTTTTTTAATAACTGGCTAGTATTATGTAGAACAGATGTATCAGTTTCTTTATCCAGTCCTCTTGCATTGGGTATCTAGATTGTTCCCATGATTTTGTGATTGTTGATTGTGCTGTAGTGAATACAGAGGTCCAAGTGTCTTTCTCATGTGTATGTATCAAGTCTTTTGGATATATCCCCAGGAGTGTTATTGCTGGGTCATATGGTGTGTGAGTTGTCAGTTGCCTGATTATTCTGCATACCAACTTCCATAGAGGCTGCACCAGCTTGCAATCCCACCAACAATGGAGGAGAAATCCTTTTCCCCACATCCTCACTAGCATGTGTTCTTGGTAGTTGTCTGTATGTGGGCCGTTCTCGCTGGAGTTAAGTGGAACCTCAGCGTTGTATTTATTTTCATTTCCCTTATTACTAGAGAGCTTGAACATTTTTTGTATGTCTTATCCATTTGCATGTGTTCCTTTTAGAAGTGTCTGCTGATTTCTTTCACCCATCTCTTTTATTTATCTTTTTAAGAAATTAATTTATTTTTATTGCAAGTTGGACATAGAAAGGAGGAGAAACAGAGAGGAAGATCTTGCATCCAATGATTCACTCCCCAAGTGACCGCAATAGCTTTAACTGAGTCGATCCAAAGTCAGAGGCCAGGAGCTCTTCCAGGTCTCCCAGTGGGTGCCGGGTCCTAAGACTTTGGGCCATCCTCAACTGCTTTCCCAGTCCACAAACAGGAAGCAGGATGGGAAGTGGGGCAGCAGAGATTAGAACCCGTGGCCATATGGGATCCCAGGCATTCAAGGCAAGGTCTTGAGCCACTATGCTATAGAGCCGGGCCCCCTTTTACCGATTTCTTAGCAAGTTTGTTTGTTGATATGTTTTTAGTTTTTTTGGGAAACCTTTGTATATTCTGGACATCAGCCCCTTCTATTTAGTGTATAAAGGTTTTCTCTCCCACTCTGCTGTTCACGTTTTTACTTTTTTGATTGTTTTGTGTGCTCTGCAGAAGCTTCTCAGTTTATGTATTCCGATTTGTTCATTTTGTTCTGACTGCCTATGATTTTCATGATTTTTCTAGGAAGTCTGCTATGTCTACATCTTGTAGAGTATTTCCTGCATTTTCTTCTAATAGTTTGATTGTGTCTGAGTGTAAGTTTATCTCCTTTATCTATTTAGATTTGATCTTTCTGTATAGTGAAATATGAGGGTCTTGTTTCTTGCCTCTGTTGGCTGCTATCCAGTTGTCCACACAGCTTTTTTGGAAAAGAACTTTTTTCTTCCCTGGGTTGTTTTCTGTTCTCTTGTTGAAGACTAGATGACTATGCACATGTGTATTCTTTCCTGATGTTTCTACTCAACTCCATTGAACTTCTCTGTTCCTCTACCAGTTCCAGGCTGTTTTGCTGAAAACCACCTTATAGTATGTCATGAGATCTGGGATTGTACCCTCCAGCTAAGTTCTTATTCTTTAGGATAGTTTTGGATATTCATAGTCTCATGTGTTTTCTGATGAACTTTTGTATCATATTCTTTGAATTTTTGTATAATTTTCTCCAGTGCTCTGAAGAATGTTCTTAGTATTTTGATTGGAATCATGATGAATTTTTATATTGCTTTTTGCATGGGAACATTTTGATTGTATTGACTCTGAACATCCAGGATCATGGTTTATTTCTCCACTTTTTAAAGTCTTCTTATTTTTCCTTTTCTAATATTTTGCAATTTTCCTCATAGAGGACATCGATATGTTTAAATGTGTTTATTCCAATATACTTCAGCATCTACACTGTTCTTTTAAATGATACCAAGTGGATTAGTTCTTTTGCAGCCTTGGAATTGTTTGCATACACTAGGGTCATTGACTTTTAATTTTTCACTTTGTAGCTTGCCACCTTAACATACCAACTTTCTTCTAAAACCTAGCAGTCTCTTCATTGAGTCTTTTTATTCTCCTATGTATAGAATCATGTCATCTGGACACAGAGATAACTGTCATGATAGATTGTGATTAATTTCCACTTTTCTGACTTTAGCATGTTTTGGAGTAGCGTTCCCAGTAATTAGTGTTTAATATTCTTCTAATTCTTTTTTTTTTTTTTAGTTTGGATATATATTATTTTATTTTCAAACAAAAATGAGAGCTTTGCAGGATATGTTATTTGGAGTTGACAGTTTTATGTTATTAAGGATTTATTTTATGTTATTTTATTATTGTTTTGATTGGAAAGTCAGATATACAGAGAAGAGGAGAGACAGAAAGATCTTCCATTTGATGATTCACTCCCAAAACAGCTGCAATTTCTGGAGCTGCGTTGGTCTGAAGCCAAGATCCAGGATCTTCTTCCAAGTCTTTCATGTGGATGCAGGGTCCAAAAGTCCTGAGCTGTCCTAGATGTATTTCACAGGCCACACGCAGGGAGCTGGATGGGAAGTGGGGCTGTCAGGATTAGGACTGACATGTGTATGGGATCCTGTGCAAGGTGAGAACTCCAGTTGCTAGTTGGACACACTGGTCCAGGGAAGTACCTTTTTATAATTTTATCGGATACACCCTACAATTCTGTTTCTCATTTCACAACTTCAGGAATTCTTGTAATTCTGGTATTTGAGTTTTTTGAATGATGTCATTATTTTCTAGGTTAGATTTCTCAGTTTTATTC
This sequence comes from Ochotona curzoniae, assembly GCF_017591425.1. Classification (NCBI taxonomy): domain Eukaryota; kingdom Metazoa; phylum Chordata; class Mammalia; order Lagomorpha; family Ochotonidae; genus Ochotona; species Ochotona curzoniae. The sequence goes on along the minus strand of NW_024466366.1, from coordinate 190,536 downwards.
AGATTTTCTTCCATATCTCTAATGAATTGTGTGTATTCAAATAGGTTATTTTCCAATTTTGATATTCTTCTGGAGAATTCATTCTATTGTTCAGGCTTTCTGTTGTTTCTTTAGATTAAGTATTTTAGTTCAGACTATTTCATAGTATCTATCTATGTGGGAAATGTATAATTTCTAACTCTGTTGTGATATATTGTTTATATTTCTTGAACTCTTGACATCATTTCTCAATGTCTCTGAAGATTTTATTTATTTATTTTTTGTTATTGTTATATTTCATCAGACAGTTCCAATGGCCCTGGGATGTGCCTTAACTCCTCCTCAAATCTCCTCCACCACACACTGATTTTCCCTAAATTAATACAGTAGCATAATTCTTCATAAATAGTGATAATTTCATCATTTGGACATGGACAATCGTGGATTGTCCAGAACGCTGTTTTCAACAGATACTTTATAGTTTCATTGGAGTTCATCTTTGAACTGGAAGTATTGAGGCATACTGCTTTGTATCCTCACTTCTGGATATGATAGTTTCCATGCACAGTTACTATACATCCCCTTAACTGAAAAGACAAAAAACAAAATTCACAGCAGGAAGAAAAATAGAAATTTACAATGCCATGAAGCGAAATAGCATGCTGAATGACTGAATGTGTTGCCGAAGAAATGACTAATGTGTTGCTGAAGAAATGAAAAAGAAAATCACGAAGCTGCTTAAAGAACATGAGGCTACTGTATGACTTATGAGTCAGTAAAGAATTTAATGAGGAGCCAGGCGCAGTGGCCTAGCGGCTAAAATCCTCGCCTTGAATGAGCCGGGATCCCATATGGGCTCCAGTTCTAATCCCGGCAGCTCCACTTCCCATCTAACTTTTTGCTTTTGTGGCCTGAGAAGGCAATCAAGGACAGCCCAAAACCTTGGGACCTTACACCCACATGGGAGACCCAGAGGAAGTTTCTGGCTCCTGGGTTTGGTTCAGCACAGAGCCCACATCGTGGTCACTTGTGGAGTGAATCATCACATAGAAGATCATCCTCACTGTCCCTCCTCCTGTCTGTATATATGACATCACAATAAAAATGAATCATTTTTAAAAAAGAATTTAATGAGAAAAAACCAATGTTGAACAGATTAGACTAAAACCAAAAAATACCAAAATCCATGAGATATAGTTTCCACCAATCTTTGATGGTGAGATGTGTCTAGTGTAGGCAACAAATAGATGGGCTTAGTTGTAAATCTAATCTAAGATTCCATGACATTTGATGGATCGGTTTAAGCCATTTACATTCAGGTTTAATATGAACATTTGGTAATTTTGTCCTGTCATTGTAACCATGGGTGATTCATTGATTTAGTCTACTGTTATTTTACTGGGATGCTCTTCAAATTTGCCTTTAGTTTTGGTGGGCGCTATTCCTCTTCTCTGTCAAGAGAATATCTTTAAATATCATTTGTAGGGCAGGTTTGGAAGAGGCATATTCTTGGAACTTTTCTTTACTATGGAAGAGTTTTATTTCAGTTTCCCTTTTTTAAAATTAATTACATTGCATTATGTGACACAGTTTTATATGTACTGGGAGAACTCAAATAATCCTGTCATATGACCAAGCTGTCCCAGTCCTAGGAATATATTCAAAGGAAAAGAAATTTTGTATGAGAAGAGGATATGTAATCTGATATTTACAGCAGCAGAATATACAATCCCTTGGATTTTGATATTTTTGTTTTTATTTTCATTTTTCCAAATAGTTTATTTTCTCTTTTTAATTCATCACTGGCACATGGATTGCACAGTGGTATTATTTTACCCAAAAGGCTCCTGTGTCTTCTTTCTTGTTTCCTCATTCCTGCTTTGTGCATTCAGTGGCATGGTTTTTGACTCTATGGTGCTGTAAATGTTTTGCTTTAGCTTCATTTCTGTTGTTTGCTTTGTTTTGTGGCTTCTCATCTAAGGGTATGTTTAATGACAATGTAGTAGAGACTACCATATCCAGGTGTGAAGATACAATGCAGTATGTGTCCCTACTTCCAAATCAAAGATGGACTCTCAGTGAAATCATTGGACATATCTGGTCTTTCTGCCGTTTTCTGTCCCTACAATATCAGGACACACTTCAGTAACAGACTGATGGACTCATGGCTACTTATGAAGAACTGTACTATGGTAATAATATGGGAAAATCAGTCAAGGGATGGAAATTTACGAAGCTGGCAAAGGAAATTACAAACCCTATGGGGTTGTACCATAAAATTCAAATCTTTGAATGAAAGAGTATACTGCATGAATGAAAATAGTTTCAGGGGAAAATGAGGAGGGAAGAATGGGGGAGATCAAAGAAGCCCTATAACTACATAAGTGTTATGAGATCAATACTTATATAAATTTAGAATGGAAGAATAAGTAATATTCAATTTAGACATATATTTTCATAACATAAATGTGTTAGATGAAATACTAGTATGAATAAGCTATGATATGACAGCATTGATGAAAGTATGCATGCAATATGCCCCTGGGAGGAATGTGTTTAGCTCTGAGATTTGAAAGGAGCTAAATCCAAATTTTAAAATGTCTCATGTTACATTTAAAACAATAAATTTTTCATGTTATTAAACCTATGAACTACAGTTTTGATCATTTGGAATTAGAATATTAGTCTGTAAATGTAACACTTATTTTGAAGTTTAACTACTATGTGTAAATGCTCACAAGATTGTCTTTAATGCAGCCTTAATATTTTTTCCTAATATGTACTACTGGATTGGAGGAGGGAGTTAGTGTGACTTATTATAATAAGTAATTATACTTTATACAGATCATTTATTTAATTTATACATTCTAAGTGATAGAAAGATAGCAAACAAGGACAGCATATAGAACAATATAAAAATCTGGATTCTTCGCTTGATCTTAGCCAAAAATTTGAGAAGCGATAAAATGCAGGAGTCTTAGTACATAATTCTACACTTAGCAAACAAATTTTTGCAGCAGCATTTGTTGAAGAGACTGTCCTTTCATTTTGGGTTGATTTTACATTCCTTGCCAAATGTAGTTGAATGTAAATTGTGTGGAGTTAATTTCTATATTTTCTCTAGTTTTCTGATCAGCTCCTTTTCTCTTGCTATGCCAGTACCAAATGGAACTGATTATAAACTACTCTACTGTAAGTCTTGAGGTCTGGTATTATGATGTCCCCAGTATTGATTTTGTGCTTTAAGATTGCTTTGATTCTTCTGGTCTCTTGTGTTTCTATATGAATTCTAGCATCATTTATTTCTAGGCATGAGAAGAGTATCATCAGTATTTTGATGGGTATCACATTGCATCTAAGTTACTTTCAGCAGTATAAACAATCCAATATTATTCCTATCAATACATGATTTTTTTCCCATTTTGTGTTCTACTGTGTTTCTCTAATGTTGTGTTTACACTCTCGCTCAAGCTATAATTATTTTCTTTTCAAAGTCTCATCAGGATTCCCTAACTCTACAGGAATGATCTTCAAGCATGTAACCAGTATCCTAGTTGAGCATATTTCAGATGGCAGAGACTCCCATTCACTGCCCAGAGTTCCTCTTAAATGATTAAAGCATCTCAAGTGCTAGACTTATCATTGACTACCGTGATAAAATGGCACCAGTGTTCTCTCACTGTGCCATGTGGTTTCCTGAACTGCTCTTTTATTCTCCTTCTTGCATCAACACAGACTGTTATTATCTAAGTCCTGTCATACAACACACATATTTAGATTATTCTTCAAATGCATGCTGAAAAGTTATGTTCAGTAAATTTTATCTGTCCATGCAATTCTCTAGTATTTAGCCATAGTATTACAGATCATGACTATAAAATTTAAGCCCCTTGGATTAGGCTGAGATAAGCTGTGGAACCATGGGTGTGCCAGACAGACTGTGGGCTGTGTTTGCCCATGCCACAGCAGTGCTGGAATGCTGAAAAACCAGAGTTGGGAGCAATTCATGATTTGTATTATTGGGGGCTCACACCAACTAGGCCATGGAACCTGCTGCCATGAGTAAAGACTAATTCTGACCTGAGCTGTAACACCTGTCAGGTTACAAGAGATATGGGAATGAGGCAGAACTGACCAGGCAGCTGCATCCTCTGACATGTGTGCTGGCTGGTGCACATGATAAACTGAACCTGACACTGAAAGGACTGGCATACATGAGACAAGTCCTAGCCATCCTAGACAAAAATTCTAGGGAGACTTTGAACCAGATCACCGGATTCATGAACCTGCAACAAGGACTATCACAAGTTTGGTGGTTGGACCTTGGAGTGCACGTGTGAACCTGCTCAGTTACTGATGTCTGTGCAGTGGATAGCATGCCCAGAGGAACATGGGGGATACGATGTTCATCTCCTCTACACCAGCTGGAGAATTTAGATGCTGATCAGAGATGGAAAGTAGAACAGGTAGAACGATTCTCCTGGCCAAGCTTTGCAGCTTGTTCCTGGATCTGTGCATGCACAGAGGCTGACTTTGTCAACCAAAAAACCTTGGAACGATTTTCTCAATCATGAACGAAGAAAGCAAAACTTCCCTGAACTTTGAAAACTACTCAAGAAACACCCCTGGAATACTCTTCCCCAAATCAGGGTCTGTAAGATATCATCAAATGACTTGCCAATTATCAGGTGCTGATGTAGTACGACAGTAAGGAACATACTCCTAAACCCTTCCTCACCTGAAGATAGAGGTTGGAAAAAAAAAAAAAAGAAAAAGAAAAAAACAACCTTAAAACGTTTGTCTAAATCCCTTCCCTCCAAAGCTGACCATCCTCACATTAAGCAGATGCATGTGGGTTAGCATGCCTTTCGAAAGTCAAACAATGTTAAAAAGAAAACAGTGGACTGTGTATGTTTTGATCTGCGAGCAAACTGAGTTCAGTTCATTGCACTACTACTTCAGGGAAAGAAAGCAATACCAACTTTTGCATCATGCAGGTCAAAATAGGTCTGTGTGGTCCTCAGACCTAATGGCCAACAGGTTTAACCAACAATCTAGTTGTTTAAGAAACCTGGTGTAGGGCCCAGCGGCATGGCCTAGTGGCTAAAGTCCTAGCCTTGAACGTACTTGGATCTCATATAGGCACCAGTTCTAATCCCGGCAGCTCCACTTCCCATCCAGCTCCCTGCTTGTGGCCTGGGAAAGCAGTCAAGGATGTCCCAATGCTTTGGGATCCTGCACCCATGTGGGAGTCCTTGAGGAAGTGCCGGGCTCCTGGCTACAGATTGGCCCAGCATCGGCTGTAGCACTCACTTGGGGAGCAAATCATTGGACAGAAAATCTTTCTATCTATCTCTTCTCCTTCTCCTCTCTGTATATCTGACTTTGTAATAAAAATATTTTTTAAAAGAAGACACCTGGTGTCTCCTCGGTTCTCAGAACTGCTCAAAGTGTAAGTGGGAAAAAATTTGTACAAACATCGTTAAAGCCTCAACATGGGATCACAAGAGGAAGAGAGTGGTTAGCCAGGAGCTGAGGTTAAGGAATCCATGATAGACACCTAACACAAGAGGCCAGCTCTAAAACTCTAAAACTCACTGGAACGAGTGATACAAGTGATTGCAAAGAACCATTACCAGCTGCATCAAGGAAAATCAATTTGTAGACCATTGGGTGACACAGCTTAGAAACCAGACCTAAGAAAAATACCTGATAACTAGATGTACAGTGACAGAGAGCAAGAAAAACAAAAAGGCACAATGAATTCTACTGAAGACTCCCCCTCTAAACAGTAAATGCATTTGTCAACCTAGAGTTAACTGAGGAAAACATATGAAAATTGGGGATATAGTATTCAGAAAACTAATTATAAACTTCATATTTACAAAGAAAAACATATACAGCATCTCACCTACCTTGGGAATATATCCAAAGGAAATGACATTTGCACATAAGAAAGGGATATGTAATCCTATATGCACAGCAGCAAAATCCACCATAACAACCAGAATGCCCATTCAAAGAGGAGTAGATAAAGAAAATTGTACATTTACTCCATGGAATACTACTCAGCCATGAACAAGAATGAAGTTTTACCATTTGTAACCAAGAGTCCCAATTAGAGACTACTGTGCTCAAAGAAATAAATCAACCCTTAAAGGACACATATCATTTGTTTCCTCTGATATAAGGCAACCTCCTTGCAAAATATAAAATCAATAGACTCCTGAAACTTTCAATGCTCCTTTTGCTACCTCTCAAGGATCTTGGTATTTTTGTTTTTATCTTCAAGGCACAGAATTTAGCCACGAGGCTGCGTGCTGGACCCAGCATTTCCATCTTAAATCCATTCTTATCTTCTTCTGCATGGAGCAACTGCTATTATCTTCCCATTGCTACACTAGATCCACTTCCTGTTTCTATTATTTGTTTCATTTTTTTTCTTTTTCTTCTTTTTTATATTAATTACATTGCATTATGTGACACAGTTTCATAGGCACAAACCCTCCCCCCGTGGTGGATTCCTCCACCTTGTTGCAGTATTACAGCTGAAATTCAGTCAAGATTCTTTCATTGTAAGCATATACCAAGCAGAGTCCAGCATCTATTTGTCCAGATACGTTCAATGGTTTCTTGGGGAGACCATCTCTGGTCTGAAAGTAGGGCTGGCAGACTATCATCCTGATCAATTAAAAGTCCTAACGTAACATCGACCACAATTTACAACATTATGGAATTAATTGTCATGGTATTGAATAACCAATAAGTTACAAGATGCAAGTTCTTTACCACATCCTATGACTACTTCATTGACATTTCAATTTAAGTTTATATACAGAACTGGCTTCTATACACCTTAAAATTGGTATAGGGTACTATTCAGCTGTGTTGTGTCTATCCTCATTTTAGTATTTAGTAGTCCATAGCATGGAAGCATAATTCTACTGAACTTGGCAGATTTTAGGATAGTCTAAACTGGCTTATAACTCTAGCAAGGCATAAGTCAACAGTTGAGGTGTAGAACTGTTATAGGAGGGTTGTGCAGAGAAATCTTCCATTCCCCAGTGAGGAGTATCTAATCACTGTGTCTTACCTAGTATAGTCTATGTGAATCCACGCTGTCCGTTTCCTGTCTGGTTCTAAGCTTCCTTTGTTGTTCTCTGTCTGCTCTGATTTTGTTTGTTTGTTTGTTTGTTTGGTAGGGGACTCCGGAGCGACCCTGATGGTCATTGCCGGAGAGGATGGGGATCCAAATGGGACTAAGTAAGGACCAGAGAGTCTTGCATACAGATCACAGATGTGTCATAAAAGCTTAAACATTGGAAAGGTACTGAAGTTGTCAAATACATAAAGAGAATTCCTAAGACAGAGTTCACACATAACTGATATTCAGAACTTATCTGATTTGGACGGTACCTTAATCCAGTGCTGCCCATGTCATTACAAATCTAGGTAGTAAGCAAAAGCATGTATTTGGAGTCAGGGGACCACCAAGTCATGGGTCAGATACTTGTTAACTATGGAATTATGGCCCAATTAATCCACTATCTGGGACCATGGTTGCTTAATTAGTAATAAGTAATTATGATAACCAATTGTTTTCAAAATGGCTGTAATGAGAAATAACCATTCTTAGAACATAATAAGATGACTTCAACAATCAATAAATAATGAGTTTCTCATCTCTGCTTTTCTTTGTAACATAGACTGAAAATAATCCAAAGACTTGTGGTACAGATTTCTCATTGGGGTTCATTATGGAAACAAGATCACATAAGGGAACAAATACATCATGGTGTCTGCTCTGGGAAACAGCGACATGAGCATTCCAAAATCTAAGGAAACAGTGTTATCCAGGATAAAACAGCCTTTGGATGAACATCAAAAGTAAGAGAACAAAAAAATGACTTTGATTTACAACAACTTGAGAGTTATTTTCCAGCAAATAGTATTTTCCAGCAGAAAAGACAAAAATTTCAAATGACATCACACCATGCAGGTCTAGGCTAAGATGTGGGATCCACGTGAAATTTGATTTTTTTTTCCTGATTGTATTTATCAGGGAGGAGATTTTGTATCTACTGTTCACCCCCGCCCCCCAAATGTCTGTTGCAGTGTGGGCTGAACTCAGTGTGGGTCTCCCACACGGATGGCAGAGATACAGGACTTGAATCTTCATGCTGCTTCCCTGGCTGCTCACAAGCAGGAAGGTGGTGCTGGGACTCAGACTCAGCACTCTTGTGTGGGAGCAGCTGTTCCATTAGGTGTCTTAGCCACAGTGCCTAACAACAACCCCAGGAGGTTTTGCTACTTTGGGACATAGGCCATAATATGTTTCTCTTTGTAACCTCTTTTTGGCATAAAATTATTGATGAGAGTCTGTGTCTTTCCTGTACTTCTCTCATTTTGTGCATTTTAATGTTTTATTCCACCAATAACTTCATTTTTGACAATGAAAACCTACCTAATTTCTCTAATCAACATATTTTTCAGTTATAACTAATTCATCTTTTGTATTAATATGAAATATTGCCGGTATCAAGTCCTAAATGTTTACATATTGTTCAGTGGTTTCTCAATTTCCTATGAAGTTTCTTAGTTTGTGCTTTCAACAAGCAGTAAGTAAATGATTACTTTGTGAAACTTGGTAGACACTTTCAGATTTATAATGGTGAATCTTTGTGTAGTACTTCCAACTCTAATCACAAGAGTAAACAAAAAACGATAGAGTTAACAAAAAATTGTAAAACCTTGTTATCAATGGTTTGCTTATGTAAAGTGGCTGAACACACAAACAGCTCACACAGAGCCATCTGGGGCAGGGCGTGAACAGTCACATGAGTGTCTGTGTCTCGCTTAGCACCCAACCCTGCAGTACTGGCCTGGCTCACAGTCCATGGTACTGGTCTGTTGCCAAGGATTCCCGTCTTCTTGCAAGCAGGAGTTGTTGCTTTCTGCCTTCCTCCCCTCATTGTCCTCCAGGTGCTTGTTCCTGAGATCCTCATCTGGGAGGCTGTCCCCGCTCTGTGATTTTATCCCATTTGACATCATCATATATGGTTAATTAAAGACATACTCAACCTCTTAAAAGGAGTGGCAGAACGTTCAAGGCCTAGAATACCAGCAGTTCTCCCACACTAGTGAATCCATGACCAGACTTGCAGATGAGCTAACAATGGTCTCATCTGGATATCCCAACAGAAGCATCCAGCCACACCCTGCGTCTTGCCTCACAATGACTGTTGCCAAGCAACTCCGTTCAACGCATGAGCACTGCTGTGTCTGTAGCAGGTGTGTCGCTGTGCATGCGCAGATCAGTTCTGTAGCCAGGAATAGCTAGCAGTTATTTCTGTGGCTCACCCTTCTGAGTGAATGATTGATTTCAACTTATAAATGTTACACTGAAGAGCGGGAACATCTTTTGAAAGGATTCCCTTGCAATTATGGGAAGCTGAAGCACCTGTCCAGATCTGTTCCATATCTGTTTGAATGTTAGCCGATTACTCTAACATTTGAAGTACAAGCACAAACTGTGTTTCTCTGGTTCTAGAAACTGCAACCTGCCTTATCAATTGCAAACTTAAGACAAGAAACCAGTGTACATTTTCCCTGGACTGTAATCATCTGTAGGCTGCCTCCTCCTCTCATTTAGCCCTATTTCCTTTACATTTGTGTTTGCTATAAATCATCCCCTCCATCTCTTTCCACAGTGAACCGTTGTCAATTCATGCTTTATTTTGAAGCATCATGTAATTTACTCCTATTTTCTAAAATGATGACTCATTTGACCTACACAGTTTATTTTTGGCACTATGGTTTGAGTGGAAAATAATGAAATTTGTAAATCTGAGAGATGGAGTTGTATTTGGAGCTCAAGCACATTTTATTAGAACTGGCTTTGCTGTTTCATCCTCTTGATCTGATGGCCTCTGCTTGAAGTGGTTACTCTGCATATTAACAGGGAATTGAGAGGTTAGTGAGAAAAGTAGGTGGGTTAAAGTTTTAAAGAGATTTAACCTAATTCAGCCCATAGCTACAGCATTTCAGAAAAAAAGGAGGGTACATGCTGCGATTGAATGTTGCAGAAATATTGAACTTAACCTGAGAGTGTGGCAGCATGGCCATTCTCATGTTAGGTAGGAACCCTTGGCAGTCAGACAAGCCCCTGCACCATTACACCTGGCCAAGCCTTCTTCCATTTTGGAACAGGAACAAGTCATAACCTGACTAGCATTGTGGCCTACTCAGAACTCAGCATCCTCATGTTGCAGTGATGAGAAGGGAGCAAGAGGGATCCAGCAGATGCTAACACCTGCTATTTCCTTGTAGTAAGGCCCATTGCTGACCAGACCCTGTCCCTGCAAACTGCCCTGTCTAGGTTCAGTTAAAGTTCAGTGCTGGTGTGGCCCTCTCTACTGTCATTTTCTTTGGAGTTCACTATTTACTTGGGAGTAGAAATATATACTGCAATGTATCTTCCCTTCTTGGCAAGCTAGTCTCCATTATACAGTTCTTCTAGATGAATGTATGTAAAGATTTTGCAACTCATTTGCCGTTGTGTGTATATTTTTACCTTATGACATCAGAACTCATGGATTCAACTGAGCCCAGTTGTATAGGGGAATAGTATGAATCTATGAATCAATCATTTGTTGTAGGTTAAGTGTCATCATGAGTAAAACCACAGGTATTTAGAAGCTAGTACTCAATTTTAAAGAAACTGCATTTTAAAACTATTTTTGATACACTTTAGCTGGCAGTGGCGCCTCCTTCTGCCCAGAGTTTCTCCCCTCCCCTCAGTTTCCCCCTCCAGTCTTACAATGGGCGCCTTTCATGAAAGAAACTGTATTTTACCAGCTACAGTACTAAAACTCCCAAGTCTTTTTTTCTTAATGTTGTTTATGTAGTTGATTAGAGTGCAAAGGGTTGAGGATTAGGGGAAAGTGAGTCAGGCCATTGTTTCCACATTTTCTTTTTCTTCTTTCTGTATCTGGGGGAGGGTGGAGATAAGGGGAGAAGCCTTACCTGGCTTACCAATTTCCACAATATCCAGGGTTGAGGAAGAGCCACCCAGTGTCATCCCAGGGTCCCCGAAGTGGAGAGATGCCCCATGGGTTACTCCAACGTTTTCCTGTATTTCTGCATTTTATGTGTAGGCATACATACATGAAATGATTGTTGTAGTCAGGAAAACATGACAGTTAATGTAGCTAATATTCCATGGACTATTAGAAAATCTCTACATATAATATTGGTTTCAAAAATGTTCTCGTAGCTCACATGGGAATATTTCAATGTCACGGATTACATCATATGCAAAAACACTAATGGTAAGAGGATACATGAACCAATTCAATTCAGTTCAATTCAGTTCAAACCAGGAGTCATGGGATTCATTTATGTCTCCTACCTGGCTGCAAGGTACCAAGGCACTGGGCCATCCTCCACTGCTTTCCAAACCATAAGCAAGGAGCTGGATGGGTAGTGAAATAACTGGGACACAAATCAATGCCCAAATGAGATGCTGGCACTGAAGGTTGAAGGTTAACTAGGGGAGCAATTATGCCCGGCTTGAGAATAATATTTAAAGCATTCTAAACAATGGGGGCCTGAGGGCTTATGCCAGCATGGCGTAGGGCTCCCACCCATGCCACATAGCAGGTGTAGGGATTTGAATGTTGCACCAGTTGAGGAGATTGAAGAAGGGAGCTCCCAGGCTGGCACATTGGCATGGTGTACTATTGGAACTAGATTTGGGGAATTATGAATGTGCTTTGTGGGGCGGGGGTGGGGTAGGGTTTCTTACCAAGTCATGCACTGGGGGACAAGGTTTAGTGAACTGGGCATGAGCTTGGGTCCTTGGTGGGAGGGTAGAACATCAGGCCACAGCTACCCAGTTGGAAGAGTGGGCATAGGACCCCATATGCCTGTTGGCCTTTAGGAAGTAGATTCCTCAGCGAAGTGGATGTGGGATGTGAGGGAGGAGAAACCATAGAGAGAATACTTTACATGTGAGGAATGACTTTCGGGAGACTTCTACCAGCAATGTCACTGAACTTGCAAGTAAGCAGGGGGACTGAGAATAAGTGGTTCAAAGAGAGACACTTGAGGGCTTTCCAAGGGTCAAACCAATGCAACTGCCCATATCTGAGGCCTGAGCTGGACTAGTTTGCATCAACCACTGCTAAATACCACTCACATAAAAGCTAGAGCTAGGGTGCATACCAGGCAGTACATGAGCACAGCACCCACTGTTATGTGTCAGAACAGGGGATGGGGCACAATAGGTTGGGTTCTGACACTAAGTAGCATATGACAGAACTGGGCATGCAGGCAGATTCTGAGGATAATCTGTGAGCTCCACTGAAGAATAGCCTGCAGTATCCACTTGTTTTCTCAACAGCTGTGGGTGGTGATGGGCTGAGCTAAGTATGACCATGGAATTCACCAACATTCACGGAAACTGGGATTGGGAACAGGCCAAACTAATTCAGCCTGCAGCACCTGCAATCATACCCAACAACAATATGTCAGGTCAGATAGGCCACAACATCCAGCATCACACACAAAGGCTGAATCTGAATGCTGACAATATTGGGTAAGGGTCAAATATCTGCTGGCATCTGTGAGATTTGGATCTGAGAGCAGGCCTGGTTGGGCGGGCAGGGGGCAGGTACTTGTGGAACTCCCCTGCTTGGTTGTAGCTCTCAGTGGTAAGCACATGAGTCATGTTTGGGTGTTGGTCATGCTGGACAAAGCTGTTCCACACGTCGGCAGAGTATAGCTTGTCTCTAGGGTGCTGTGGGGACGGGCTGTACAGGGTTGGATCAAACTGTATCGCACTGACATGTTCAGGACCAGGATGGGGCATGGGCTATGTTGAGCTATCACTCCTAATAGTTTGTGTGAAAGACAGAGCTGGGTGCAAGCTGGGCAGGGCTAGCATATACATTTTTCCCATATGTGTTTTCATTTTAAAATTTAATTTGATTTTTTATTTTACTTTATTTTTTTAAAGATTTATTTATTTTTATTACAAAGTCAGATATACAGATAGCAGGAGAGACAGCGAGGAAGATCTTACATCTGATGATTCACTCCCCAAGTGAGTGTAACGGCCGATGCTATGCCAATCTGAAGCCAGGATCCAGGAACTTCTTCCGGGTATTCCACAGGGGTGCAGGGTCCCAAAGTTCTGGGCAGTCCTCATGTGCCTTCCCAGGCAACAAACAGGGAGCTGGATGGAAAGTGGAGCTGCCGGGATTAGAACTGGCGCCCATATGGGATCCCGGCACATTCAAGGCGAGGACTTCAGCCACTAGGCCACGCAGCCAGGCTCTTTGCTTATTTTGTTTATATTTCTTACATAGTTGAGAAGAATGCATACCCTTTTTAGCCACTGATTAGTGTAGGGATGATTATGAAGGACGAAGGTGAGTGAGACAAATATCTTTTATTTTTGATATATTTTTCTTCTTTTTCTCCTGTGCAGCAACAGGGGGAGCAATGAGAATGGTTTACACTTTGTTGCCAAATTACATCAGCATCTAGGGATAGGAAATGAGCACTCAATATCATCTTAGATTCCCTAATGTAGGAGAAAAGGTTCTGACGGTGTAATTTTATTGGCTTTGAAAAATCTGAATTGCTGTTGATTTCATCACTCCAGGTTGAGAAAATCTTTCCAAAGTCCACCTAGTGCAATCACACACCCACACACCTACTGCAAAAGCTAGGTTATGAAAGTTGTTCAACATGCTGCTTTCTATCCTCTAGTGAGGTACTTGTTGTCTTCTGCTGCCCTAAATGATTTGGCTGGTATGTCCCATGTGTGCCTCTGCGTACACTGTCCACTGTACACATTAGCTGAAGAGTCCCAATCCTGATAGATGTACTCTAAGGTGGGTTCACATATCTTCTGGTTTTTCCTATGGCCACAGTTTGTGACCTGTGTCATACCTGGGGAGTCCGCCAAGAAATCTAGCCTATGCTGATTCCAAACCTGGCTCTTATGTGACAACCAGAGCAGAGTCTGGTTCCTTCTGACACCACCAGCATCAGCCTATGCCCAAAATGATGAATTCAGCTGCCTAGTCAGTTCCACCCCCAGTGGCATCTCCTGTGAAAACTAGTCTTGTCCCTAGCCAAGTGCAGGATGTTAGTCCTGCTTCTCCCACATCACATCAGGCTGTCAAACACTCCCATGGGTGCTATGGCTCAGCCCTGTCAAATCCTCCTCATAAGCCTGGCACACTTGCATAATGGGCACAATCCAGCCACCCTAGCCCTGGCTCTCATGCGCACCAGTGACAGCTGCTGCCTAACAGAGGAGTCCCCATAGTTCTACTAGGCCCATCCCATGCCCTGGATCTTGTGCTTATGAGGGGATACTGATATGCAGCCTCAAATGACTTGCACCCAATCTTGATGGATGCTGCAGCAAAGTCCAGATGGTGCACACTTAAATTGGCTCTTCCATGTGCCAGCAGACGCACTGGCTTAGTCTTGGCTAACCCTCCATCAAACCCAAATTATATTCAGGCTAATGGGTGTTACAGCCCTGCCCAACCTGATCTGTCCCAAGTCCCAGCTCTCAGGCTCAGTGTTGGGAATAGTGGCCTAGCAAGCTGCTCCTGGCAGTCCACATGAATACCAGGTGTGGAGTCACGCTTGGCCAGGCTAGGTTATAGTATCCAGTGAGAAATGCTCTCCTGTCAAGTTTGCCCCAAGCATGGCATTTTACACATGCTGGTAGGTGCTATGGCCCAACCTGGAATGGCCCATCTTGCTCATAATTTGTAAGTTCTCAGGGGTCTTCTGTCCAGCAGACCTAGAGACCACTAAAGGGGGAGGTGACAGTGTTCTGCAGCAGAAACTCTGGAGAAAAACTGGTGAAGAATGTCCATTTATTTGAGAGACATCACAGGCGTCTGTTGGAGAAAGGGGCAGGCAGAAGGGTAGTCCCGACAGTAGTTCCAGTTGACAACATTGTGACTGGCTAACAGATATGTCTGTCACTCTGGAGCCTCCGTTGAAGTTAAAAGTCAGGAAGCACAGGAAGATGTGTCCAGGACAAACACATTATCAGCTGAAAAGCAGGATGAATGTTACATTTGACTTCCTAGAGTTGTTTACAAAGTACTACCAGAGTAGAGAAGAAAGGCTGGAGTGCAACGCATCGCTCTTGTTGCACGTTCAGTGAACAGGCCATGTTTGTGCCATGTGCCTATATCCTCCCAAATTGGCTAGGCAGGCAGAGATCTATGATCAATCTCCCACAGTGAGTGGGTACTATAGCCTGGTTTCATCTTGTCTGCTCCAGTCCCAACTCATGTTGGCAAGCTCTGAGTACTAGCTCAATTAAGGCATCTCCTAGTGGTAATCCTCATGTGTTTTAGCACAATCTGGCCTGGACTACAACCCACACTGGCTGTTGCACATATCTTCAGGGTGCTGGACTGGCTCAACTCAGGCTGCCCTAGACCTGGCCCATACTCCAGGCTGTCCCTAGCCTTGATTCTGTTGTTGCACTCACCAGTGGGAACTGTCTTAATAGCTCTTAGTTATGGTTCTCACGCTAACTGGTGGGTGCTCAGCCAAGCCTGACATGACCATCCTCTAGTCCCAGGTATGAGTGTACTACATCCCAGTCCTGCCTGGTCTACCCTCAGGCCTGGCTCTCTTGTGGTACTGGCAAGTGCCACAACCTAGCCCAGCCTGTCCTGCACCCACTCTGCTCTTGTGAGTACCAGTTGGTGCTGAGGCCTAGCCCAAAGTAACACTCCCCTAGGCCTAGCCCACACACAGGCCAAGGGACACTTGCAGCCATGTTCAGCCTGATCCACACCTGCCTTCCCCCTCACCAATTTAAATTGCAGCCTAGCAAGAGTTTCCTTCATTTTCCCACCAGACCCAATCCTATCCCCGGATCTTGCATGTGTTGATGGTTGCTCTGATCTAGCCTGTCTTAGCCCACTCTTATTCTTGGCACTGGCCATTGGATCCTGCATCTTAGCCTGGCCTGGCCTGTCCCCAGTCCAAAATGTGCCCAGAAGGAGCTGGAGCTTAGCACTGCCCAGCTTCTCCTTATCCCTGGATCTCTTGGATTTCTTTAACTATATATATATATTTTTTTTAAATAAAGCTATTGGCATTCATCTGGTGTATGTCGGCTTTGGCAATAAGTGTGCAAATGCTCATTTTTTCATGCTAAATTTCAAAAATTCAATATTCAGTGGTTTCAGTACAAGTTCTGATAGAGGACTGAAACATAAACAGCACTGCATTTTACTATCAGACATCTGGTGTCTATTTGTTTGAGATTCTGAATTTTGATAATTCTCCAATTTACTATCAATGTAGTGGGTAACAGGCTGTCCGCTACTACTGTATCCACTGAATCTCCAAATCCAGGTGTATCAACACCGTCAGCAACACCTGAATATCACATTGTCTGTTTAAAATTTGGTATTGTTTCATTTGTACAATTTTTTTGTTATTATTTTATGAGAAGGACTTGGATCTGCTGAACACTAAAAATCTTGATGAAATCATGAGTTTTCCACTTCAGACTCATCTACTACCATTGGAGTGACTCCAAATCATCTCCACTAATTTTCTGTATATCTGCTTTGAGAGTTGGCAAAACACACAGAGTCTTCAACGTTCTTTTGTTGAGCTACTCCATAGAGAATACATTTCATCATTTCAGTGTTTTGGATTTCAACAAAACAAATACACAGAGGAACATAGAAAGAAATACTTAAGGTTTAGAGGGACAGATTCAGTTCAAACAGCTGAAAGTAACCCATCAGAACATAGCCATGGGTCTGCTGTTGACACTACTCCCCTCGGCAAGTTACTCACACACAAGTCCATTCCCAGGTGTGATGTCTCTGTTATTTTGATTTATTCTAAGCCCAATGCTATTATTATTTTTCCTTACATCCATATGGGTATTTGTATATATATATGTAATTTTTCAAGTTTTTCCATTTTTAAAAGTTTTAATTTCAACAACAGAATTTGAAAACATGGAATACAAATGGAAATTCTTAACCACTAAAGTTTTGTTTAGGATTTAATAGGATTTTGTTTTTATTTTTGGCTTAAGAGCTTTTTAAATCCATTTTCTGTCATCATTTCTGTATTTTTGCTTTACATCCTTAAACTCTTCACTTAAACAGAGACAGTGTTGTAAGTGACTAGTTTGAATCAGCATGAATTGATAGTTTGTTCTATGTTAAGTGTCAGCATGATATAAACATAGGTATTCAGAGCAGAGTACACAACTTCAAAGAAACTACATTGCAAAACCAATATTGCAGAGGTTTTCTTACCTTCCCACGCTTTCCCCAGTAATATCTATAGATGGTTAGAATAAACTTTATACTTATATATTCAGATATTTAGTGATTACATACAGATACTTTTTTTTTCCGTTATTTTATATGGCAACTTACTTGTATAAAATGAATTTTGAAGAAAATTGTATTATTTTTAAATATTGTTTTAAAATTAATTCACATAAAAAATCCAAATTGTACAAAATTTGTAAATTTGTTGGTAAAACTAGCTTTCACATTATTGTTCAAAAACACCTGTAAGGCCCGGCGCGATGGCGCAGTGATTAAGGTCCTCACCTTGCGTGCCCGGGATCCCATATGGGCGCTGGTTTTAATCCTGGCAGCCCCGCTTCCCTTCCAGCTCCCTGCTTGTGGCCTGGGAAGGCAGTCTAGGATGGCCCAAGGCTTTGGAACCCTGCACCCACGTGGGAGACCCTGAAGAGGCTCCTGGCTTCAGATCAGCATAGCATCGACCGTTGCGCTCACTTGGGGAGTGAATCATCGGACGGAAGATCTTCCTCTCTGTCTCTCCTCTCTCTGTATTTCCGCCTTTCCAATAAAAATAATAGAAAAAAAAAAAACAAATCAAAAACACCTGTGACACATGTCATTTGTTTGACACTAAATACATTAAATGGTTCACAGAATAAAATTACTACTTGGGACAGTTTTACTTTTAAAAATTAGCAAATACTTTAGATGGAAACATCCAGTCCTGGAATGTAGGGCAATGCAGTAGCATTAAGATTTCCAAAATGCCCTGTAGTAAAACCAGTATTAGTTAGCCCAGAATAAAAGACAAACACTTTCCTTTGTCTTTGAAAATGAAATAAAAGTCTTCCTCAGTAAGAGCTATAGTGTTATAAAATATAGGGAAATTGTGGAAGGGGAGGCATTTAGTGAAGCGGTAAGGGGAATCTTGGAGCCTATGGAACTGTGTCATAAAATAGTAATAAAAGGAAACGAAAAATTGTAAAAAAAAAAAAAACTGTTTTATCAAAGATAGCACAGGGCAGCATAAAACGAGTAAACTTAGAAAAACTCATTTGTTGGGCCTGGCGTAATTGCACAGTGGTTAAGGTCCTCGCCTTGCACCCCCAGGATCCCATATGGGCACCTGTTCTAATCCCAGCGGCCCTGATTCCCATCCAGCTCCCTGCCTGTGGCCCGGGAAGGCAGTCGAGGACAGCCCAAAGTTTTGGGACAGTGCATCCGCATGGGAGACCCAGAAGAGGCTCCTGGCTTCGGATTGGTAGAGCACTAGCCGTTGCACTCACTTGGGGAGTGAATCATTGCATGGAAGATCTTCCTCTCTCTCTCTCTCTCATCTCTGTATATCCACCTTTCAAATAAAAATATTTTTTTTAAAAGAAAAACTCATTGTTACATTATACAACATGTCTTTGGATATTCAAAAAGTGAATATTCAAAAAGTGAATATCAGATAAATTTAGAACACATAGACTCAAACTCAAAACAGTTTGAATACAGAGAGATACACACCTTTACAAGACTGACTGGGAGATTAAAATGAGACAGTGATTTCAGACAGTAATGCTTCCCTGAGTAGTTTATTTGGTAAATATCTGAAGTAACCAGATGTAGATGGAAAGCCAGATTTAGAGAGAAAAGAAGAGACAGAGAAAAAGATCTTAAGTCTGCTTGTTCACTCCCCAGATGGCTACATTGGTCCAGAACTGAGCCAATCTGAAGCCAGCATGCAGGAGATTCTTCCAAGTGCAAGTCCCAAGGCTTTGGGCTGTCCTCTGTTGGTTTACCAGACGACAGATACTGAGCTGGATGAGAAGTAGAGCAGCAGGGGCCAGAATAGGTGCCCACATAGGATCTCAAAGTGTGCCAAGTGAGGACTTTAGTAACTATACTTCAGCATTTTCTATGCATAATGTTCTTTCTATGATTGGTTGGATATGGTTAAGGTGTATCAGTAGTGGGCACAGTGTGATGGTTCAATGGCTAAAACCTCACATTGTAAATACCAAGATCCCATAGTGGTTCTGGTCCATGTCCTGGTTATTCCACTGCCTATCAAACTCCCTGTTGCAGCAAGCAGTGGAGGATAGCATAAAGAAGTGGGAGGCAGCACCCACATAGGTGACCCAAAAAACTCTTGGATCATGGCTTGATAAAAGTCAGTGTGGTCATTGAAGTAGTAAATTAGTGGATAGAAGATCTTTCTCTCTCACTCTCCGTTTCTCTGTAAATCTGATCTTCTTTTCAGAAAAAAATTTAAATATTATATAAAATACTATTATACACAACATACACATATTATATATAATATTTTAAATTTATTTTTATATTACATATTTTAAGTAGAAAATATTCTTTCAGAATAAAAGTAAATGATTTGTAAATATATCTATCTATATATATATCAGAAGAGAAATAAAGAGATTATGAAATTTCAAGTAAGTTGTGCGACTTGATCAACCTAAAAGCTGGCCCTGATAAACATTTTCAGATATTAAAAGCACTATAAACCAAAAAGCTAACTTGAGGAAGTGACCACTGCTGACTCTCAGATACTTCTTTCAAGTTGGCTTATGAGTCTGGGTGGTGCGTGGCAGAGGTAGGATGAGATCACAGTCAAGTCCAAGGAACCTGGACCCTCTGAGACCTGCTCATCATCATGCTGCCTTCTGCTCATCAGTGCAGCTTCAGTGTAATTAAGAACTGGGTGTTTATGGACTCAACACCCAAGGGCTCAACAAGGGAGAAGGCAGAGCTGGCCCCAGGGACCCAGAGCACCCTGAAGGAGCCAAACCCATTACAATGACATGCTGACATCAGTGACAGCATCAATGAGTGCTGGAACTCAGGCAAGGATAAACAGGCCTGGCTGCTCTGCTCTGCCATAACTCCTGCCACAGGCCTGCAGACTGCTCAGGTGAGTGAGGCTGACTGTGTGTGTGCAAGGGGAGTTGCCTTTGCTCTGGAAGGGAAGTTGTTCCAACAGGGCTGTTCAGGGTCAGGTAGGGAGTGGGTAGGTGCTCAGGTCCCTGTTCCCCGTGGAAGAGGAAGGTGTGACTGACCAGGGAGAGGGTGGCTATCGCTGCCGAGTGTGTTCAGCAGTACCGGCCCTGGAGGGAGTCTGTGTGCAGCAGAGGCATTGATGCCCTGAGTCTGAAGCTGCTGCATTTCTCAGGTGTGAGGGAGGCAGTGTGCATCAGGCAGTGCACTCTGAGCACAGATGGGGAGCTCTTCCTCTCACAGGACCCTGGCGCTTGTATACCTTCCCTCCCAAAACTAGGGTGTTTTTTATTTATTTATTTATTTATTTATTTTTGCTTTAATTTTAATGTCTCTTCCTTCTGGTGTCCTTCAGTACTTTGTGGCATTTTATGATTAATTGTTTTCTGGCATTTTTTTAGACCCAAGATATGACTCAGTAACTAAGTATAGATAATTGACCAAATGTGACAACTAGTGTAAGGACAACACAGACAGGTTTGTTTAGGAAATCAGTCTTTTTTCATGTTGGGTACTGACAAGAGCATTGCATGCATCTACCCATCTAATTCTCTCAGTAAATCTTGGTAATATAAAGCACTGTCTGGTAACAGATGCAAGTTAGTGACTGAGGAATCCAGGTTGCAGTTTTAGGGTCATACATGGTAGTTTTCTTTAAGCAGATGGAGAGCAAGGACAAGGTACACAGGAATATAAAGCAGAGAAAACAAAGCCATGACAAAACCTTTCCTCTGATCTCCCCAGAGGTGGAGAAGCACAGAAGCCTCAGCTCTGCCACTTCCACCTTGGGCAAGGGGCCTTTCCTTCCCTCTCTGTTAGCTACTGGGCAATGAGCTTAAAAACGTCAAGTGTAGTTCTTCTGAGATGCTTCCACTCATACCAAAGGTACATACGATTCTTATATTTAGATTTTATTAATAGTATAAATATATTAATTGCATCAATTCACAGGCTAGAACATGACATTTCAGTGCTAAATAAAATATGATAAAATCAGAGCCTGAAAACTGCTGTGTTTAAATACTTCCCAGTTTGTCATTCCCTGTGTTGGGAATATTTAAAATCCTATGAGCTGCTCTGAAACATGCATTGATGCTGGTTCATCATTCGTATTTTGCTGAGCTATAGAATGTCAAAGTTACTCCTCCTGTTAAGTCTCATCCTTCTGTCACTGATTTTCATTTCCCTCCTATGCAACTATTGTGTGTGTTTAACATTTTACTATGAAATCTTCACTCCCATAGATAAGTGAGAATATGCAGAATTTCACTCTCTGTGCATGGTTAGTTTCCCAAAATTCAGTGGAGCTGTAAGGAGGATGCCCATCAGATACCAGCACAGACCACATGGGTAAGTTGCTGAATTGTGAGCAGTAAAATGCAAGGACCTCAGGATCCTGATTTAGACCTGATGAAGGGCTGTTGTCACTGAGTCCACATGTTTCTTGTAACAAACTGCTAGTATATTTGGATGTAATTGATACACAGAAGGCTTCTGTGAAAAGGCAGGATAATGCACTAACGCAGATTTATGCTTAAATTGTAGCTCTCACCGTCTTTGTTTCAGCAGAAAGAAGACAAAAAGAAGATAGCAAGTAGAGATGAGAGACTGTGGACGGCATGGTGATTCAACAGGCTGATCCTACACCTGCAGCAGCATTATTCCATTTGGTAATTAGTTCTAGCTTCGGTTGCTTCACTTCTGATTCCTCTTGATTATGGACTGGGAAATCATCAGAAAATGACTCAAGACCTTGGGTACCTGCAACCTTTGGGAATGCTAGACTCCCTCTCTCTTTCTCCTTCTCTCTGTATACCTTCATTTTAAAAAATAAATAAATCCAAAGGAAAGATAAGTTTTATTCTATAGACAAGGAATCATCTATGGACATGTTGCTGCAATACTATTCTTTTCACTAAGTCCAAAGCACATCCACTGATCTGAAACTGTCATGCTCACTTCTTTGCATTCTGCAAGTTTTCTCTAGTTCATTCCATGAAGTCAGAAGATACACAAAGTCACCTCATCTGGAAAATGAGCTTCCTTTCTTTCACGGGGCTTGGAATTTTGGGAAATGTGCTTCTGTTTTTGAAACATGTACGTATACTAGTCCTGAGTCGTGAGAAAATTTCCATAGATCTTATCCTCATTCAATTGGCTATTTCGAACATTGTCATTATTTGCACCACAGGGATCAGAGATATAACCACAGTGGTGTATTTTAGTAACTTCCTACTAGGTGACATTATTTGCAAAATCATGGTTTACCTGAGTAGGGTGGCACGGGGCATCTCCATCTGCACCACCTGCTTCCTCAGCATTGTCCAAGCCATCACCATCAGTCCCAGGAACACCTTGTGGAGAAAGTTCAAACCACACACTGCATGGCAGGTTCTTCCCCACCTCCTCCTCTTCTGGGTCTTTAGCTTTCTCATAAGCTCTAACTTGCTGCACTACATCACAGCAGTTAACAACAAGAATGAATCTAATGTTAGAATGTATGTTGGTTATTGCTACATGCTGCCAGCTCCACAAATCATCAGGTGGCTCTTCCTGTGCCTCATGGCTCTCCGGGATTTCACCTTTCAGAGTCTCATGTACTGGAGCAGTCTGTACATGGCTGTCTATTTGTACAAACATCACAGGCGTGTCCTCTACCTCCAGAGCTCCAAGTGTGCCAAATATCACAGCCCAGAGATTGGAGCTACTCAGAGTACTCTCATTCTCATGACCTGTTTCCTGTTCTTTTATTGGACAGATTTCATTTTGTCCCTCACACAGGGATCACATTGTCAGAGGAATCAACCACATTACATGCTAAAATACTTCTAGAAGTTGGTTATTGCAGTCTGAGTCCCTTTGTCCTGATCAGCAGGGGTATTCATATTACTGAATGCTGGAGTGCTCACTGAGAACCTCAAGGAACTGCTTCTGCACAATCCTTCAGGTATGAAAGATTTGTTTCTAGGGTTTGCCTTTCCTTGCATTCATCATAATATTAAATCCATCAAAGTTGTGCAAACGGGCTTTATTTTAAAAATAAATTTGGTACCAGGCAATCTATGCCTGTTCAGGCCTTCCAGGAAGAAGAAAATACAGATTCCTCTGTTTCCCATTCTGTTCTCTTTGTCATATTTCTTTTACCTTCCTGCTTATACAGCTGGGGCTGTTGTTTAGTTGGCATTCTGAGTCTGAAGAAAAAGGAAAATAACAGAAAAAGACACTCTGTGTGTTTGCTGACACACAAATAGAAACTAAGAGAGAGAGAGAGAGAAAGAGAGAGAGAGAGAGAGAGAGCAAGCCCAAAATTTGTAGGACAAAAACAAACAAACAAAGAAAACCCCACATTTTAAAAGAAATTTCTGGGGCACATTTTATGTATTCTTAAAATTATAGTCTATGCATCCTCCAAATGTAAGGTGGAACAATCTGCCCCACATACTGGCAAGCATAGCAACCAGGGCTGGAGGTGGACCTTCTGAGGATTGTAGGTGGTTGCTACACCTAAGCTTCAGTTTCTGCTGGTGTAGAATAGGGACAAAGTCCATTGGGTGCTAGAGGACATCTGATACCACAGTGGAGAGCAAAACAAATTGAGCAATTACCCCAGCCATACATTGACAGCAAATATCTAGGCAATGCAGGATCTGGGATGCCCAATGTCTTCAAATGGACCTCGGGAGGATTTCCTCGTCCTTGTATCAATGAGATCAATAGTATTTCAGATGTATCAAAACCACTTGAGTGGAGCCCTTGGAGCAAGCTCCACATCAGGGACCCTGGGATAACATCAGGCAGCCATTCTCCAAACCTAGACACTGGAGCAGCTGGTAGGCTGAATACTGCTTCTCCCCTAATTTTTGCTGTTCCAGATACAGGAGGAAGAAAGGGAAAATTTGGAAACAATGGTCTCACCCACTCTCCACTGTTCCTTCACCCTTCTCATGCTGGTCAACTATGTAAACACCAAAAATAAAATTTTGAAAAAGAAGGTGCCCTTTGTTCTCAGCATTGCCTGATTAATATATTGAAGGAGAACATGTTAGTCCCGTAGAATTATGCCCAACTGAACAATAACTGATGAAGTAGAGGATGAGAATGACAGAAGAAACAGTTCAGAGTATCAAAAGTAAATTTGACCAATAGTTCAGAGTATCAGAAGCTCATAATAAGTCCCATAAATATCATTTATAAGTGATTATAGAGAACATCAATTTACTGTTTGAAAAATTAAAAAAAAAGTTTAACATGAATTCTTTCATTATTTTTAACATATAGTTTACTTAATACTATTTCAATCAATTCCATAACACTATATATTGTTGCTGATGTTTTGTTGGGGCTTTTAACTGACTGGGATTTTACTCTGTTAGCTTTGCCTTCAGACCAGGGAAGGCCTCCCCAAGAAGCGGTTAAATGTTATCAGGAGAATAAGATGCTGGACTCAATGCTGGGTATGTGCTTGCAATGAAGGAATCTCAACTGAACTTGAACTGTGGTTAGGCAGCAAGGTGGAGGAATCCACCAAGGGGGCAGGTTGTGGGAGGAGCGGGGGAAATCTAAGCACCTATAAAACTGTATCACATAATACAAAGTTAATGACAATAATAATAATAATAATAAAAACTACTGCCAAAAAAAACATGAATTCTTTCTGTCAGTACAGTATTTATATCAGATGCACACATTGCATGTTTTTGGTTTAATTATACCAGGAAGGTTATTCCATGTTTGTTGTTAGTGGTGAGCTGCCCAATGGTGAAAGTGATCAACCCTTTCTGATGATCCCGGGTCAACAGTTACATTCACGTAAAGGCATTGGGGAAGAATTAGTGCAACTGGAAAAACAACAAGTCCATAAAGCAGATCTGAAATTGGTCTTAGAAGCAAATGCCAGCAAAGAAAGGCTAGATGATGATGGGAGGATTTGAAGAAGGCTCTGGCACTAAGTCTCAGGGGAAGTGATTAGGTTAAGTTTCCTGTGTGTATGAAAACTCTTCTGTACCTTCTAGCGCACTTGGGATGGTTGGAAATGATGCTCTGAGTGTGAAGACACTCTTTGAGTAGCTGTTGCAGTAATCATTATGCCTAATGTGCGAGAGGGTGAGAGGTCCACGGTTCCAAACCACGCAAAAACAGGGGGCTTTCCCCCACCCCCTTTTCTTTTCCACAATCCCCCACCCTGGCCACCGCATTCCTACATCTGGAGAAACTGCAGCCGGGAGGTTTCCCAGCATTTTCACAGGAACAACGACAGAACTGGTCTGATTCTGATGGCCCCACAGTTTCCCCCAAACCCTTTCTTTCCCCTTCTCCTGGCAGAGGTGAGCAGTACTGGTTGTTGTCTTGGCTGTTTCACCATTGTTGTTGGACCAGGGAAGTTCCACAGATGGTGAAGAGACAGGGCTTATTTGAGCTCTGGGGCGCTTCTACCAGTAGACTGCCAGGTGCAAATGCTGCCGGGTTGCCCCTACTGACATGAGATGAGAGTTGTTTTAGCAGGTGGGGAATTAGCTCAGATGTTGGAGTGCTTGCTTAGCATGTGAGGGGGGTGGGATCCATACCCACATTCTTCCTGCTCCTCATTATGAAAACAAGAAAAAGAAGCCTCTGTTATTTAATTCAGTGGAACACTTCAAGCATCCACTGTGATGACAAACTACATACCACAGATTGTGCAGAACGTTGTCTCCTCACCTTGCAGGCTTTAGATCCTGAAGGGGCACTGGTTTCCTTCCTGGCTTGTCTACTCTTTTCTTCATGTAAAATGTTATGTTCATTGCACTTTTGGTTAACCCATTCCTGGATCCATGGGAAAAATCCCACTTGGTCAGGGTGGGTGATCTTTTGCATGTGCTATTGGATTAGAATTGTATTGAGGAGTTTTGCAATTTTATTGAGGTCATGGGTATTGGTCTTGTAAAGGGGTGCGGTTATTGATGGCTTGCACCCGCTTGTCAAGTTAATAGAGTGGACAGGGCATGGAAATGGAGTTTCTGCACTCCGCACTCCTACCTCTTTTCACACTTCGTTTCCACCTTTCAAGTTAATCGACAGGCACCCCATCCCTCCTGCCTTTCACTCCATTCAGAATAGATGACTGTGCAGAGATTGCTCCAGTGGCTTGCACTGGCAGGGTCTCTCCAGGTTCCTATTTTTCCAGGTTAGGTTAATTAAAGTCTGGGCTCTGATAACTCCCTTCCTGTCTAATACTTTGTTTGTACAGCATGACTCTCAATCTGATTGGGAGTTGAGAGCTTAAAAACCCCTGAAGTTTGCTGCTTGGCACAGTACCTCCTGGAGTGTAGTGGGAGCTGCTGTTGCCAAGTTTGGACAATAAAGAATTCTTCAACTCTACACTTGTGTCCTGCACTATCTCTCTCGCTCTGTACAACGGTCTGTGATTCTCTTTTTGTTGTATCTTCTCTGGCTCTCATAAGGATGTGTCTGGAAAGGATCCTCCCTTTCAATTGTTTTGAATAGTTGGAGAAACATTCATGCTTTCTTAAAAGCTTTGTAGATCTTAACAGTGTAGCCATCTGATCCTGGACTGTTCTTGAGAGGTTCTTTTTTTTCATTTTTTTTCACATTTTATTATTATTGCTATCCTTTTACGATACAGTTCCATATTCCCCTATCCCCTCCCCAATTCCCTCCCCCCCCAGTTCCTTTATATCATTATTATCGTATAGTTCTTCATACTCAGTCATATGTTCATCATTGCGGGCATGGACAATGGCAGAGAGTCCAGAATCCTATTGTCAAAATATGATATAAACAGTTTCACTGTAAGTCCATCTTTGTCTGGAAACAGAGATGCCGACCACACTGCATCCTCACATCTGATTGTTAGTCTCCATTACATAACTACTGTACATTCCCTTAAATGAAAAGTCATGATACAGAGTCAACAATAGAAAGAAAAACAGAAATTTACAATGCCATGAAGTCAAATGACATGTTACTAGATATGACAGTCTCCATTACACAACTACTTTACCTTCCCTTAAATGAAGAGCCACAAAACAAAATCAACTTCCGGAAGAAAAAAAAAAATTAACAACACCAAGAAGTTAAACAACATGCTATTAAATGTCCAACGTGTAGCTGAAGAAGTGAAAATCAAGAACCTTCTTGAAGAAAATGATGCCACTGCATGATTTATGAGTCATTGAATGATTTAATCAGAAGAAAGTGTTTTGAAGAGATGAAACCAACAGAAAACGGGAAGAACATCCCAGTAAAATGACAACAGAAGACTAAATCAATGGACAACCCATTCCTAAAATAACAGGACCAAAGTACCACCTATGTATATTTAACTCTGAATGTAAATTGCTTAAGCTCAATCAAACATCATAGATTACTAGACTGGATTAAAAAACAAAACCCATCTGTTTATTGTCGGGAGGAGACACACTCCAACAAAGATCAGCGGAAACTACATCACATGAGAGGTTCTTTATTACTGATACAACAGTATTGTGTTTATTGGCTTATTTAGGCTTCCTAAATGCCTCAATGTTAGTAAATGACATGTCTACAAGTATCCGTTTCCTGCTTAGATCCTCTTGGTTAGGATTCCTGTCTATGTGAAAGGTCACCTGCAGGTTCTGGAGCACCCTACTTGAGTGTGATCTAGATGATGTTGTGAGTGGGGAAGACAAGATTCAAGCAGCTGTGACCATGACTTTGGAAACTGTTCAAAACCTCTTGAAAACAGAAGAAAGAATATTACAGATTAAAAGTGATTGGGGTTTTCCTGTTTGCCAGCATTATCCTGTGTGGTGACATAATAAGTAACATGTCAAAGAGAACACATTCAGCACAGCAAATAAGACTTTTGGGTGGTTTGCAAACAAAACACAACAGTGGGAGGATGTATCTATTGTAGAACTAAACAGTGATTCTGTGCATACTAGCCAAAGACATGCAACAATTAAGAACACTTGAAGTAGTTCTTAATTTGGAGAAAAAATACCAATTTTTAATACTAGAAATGTACATATTCCATCTTCCTCAATGTCCTGTTCCTGCCTAAAGCAGTGAGGGAAGACATGGAGGATCGAGATATTCACTCTGTGAAACAATGCAACATCCTGGAATCTTGCCTCCACTAAGTGACTTTCCTGCCCTTCAGCTTGAGGTAAGGCCTCCCAGACACCAAGAATTCTCATGAGGAGGTGAGAATGGATTGTTTCCTCTGCAAACCCATAACATGATTATGCTGGAGTGCCTACACTTGAATTTAATGATACATCTATCAGGTTTTGCTCTGCCATGGCCAAATTGCGGTGGTTTTCCACATTTCCAGATAGCTGCCTACTGCTTTTGACATCTTACTCAGATTTTTCTTTTCTTTGCCCAGGTTTAATAAGGCTCCTACATTCTGGCACTTAGGTCCAAGTCACTGGATACTGACAGTATAGACCTTGCTGTAGCCTTTCAAGGCAGTCATGGATCTTTCCCAATGCCTTGTTTGTGACCATAGTGAGTGCATGATGCTGGCTTATTTGATTGTGAATTATAGGATTCCTACCTGTCTCCTTAAGTTTATTCTGGGATAGGAGAGGATGTGATGTGCACCTAACCACAATGAAGTTGGAGCTGTATCGAGTGACAGTTTAGGTTGTTGGCAAATCAGGCTGTGGCTGAGAAAAAGAAATCATTTATAAGGCAGAAAAAGCACCATGATCAAAACTTGAAAAGGTTTCTTAAGTCCGAAGTGTTGTGGGCTAAGGAGTTGACTATCACTCATTAAGCCAAGCACTACAGGGAGTGGGTTTGGCCCTAGAAGCACCTGTTCTCAGCTGTATCCAATATGTGCTAATGAGGGTGTGGGGTAAAGAGTAACAAGAAGTATGTGAGAGGTCAAGAGAGGAGGCAATAAAGGGAGCCCACACAGAGGCTTCAGAGAGACTTCCACCATCACTGGTCTCCTGTAGGTGCTTCATTCCTCAGACCCTTGTCGTGTCCATGTTACTGGCGCTGCTGGCCGGAACACTGAGGGTTTTTACAGTTATGGATTTGGAGTAACAGTTTAGAAAGTTTTAAAAGAAATGAAATTAAGATCCAGGTATTGACAGCTGGTGTTCATTGGGCTGATTCTGCAGCCATCAAGCACAAGCATCCCATATATGCACCTGATAGTGTTCCAGACGCTCCACTTCCAACCCAGCTCCCATGATTCCCCAATTCCCTGGGTGTCATTCTTGCATGGCAGCCATGCTAATCTTCTCTCTATTGTTTTAATTTTAGTGTATGTGCTGCTGAAGTGAGAACTGTCTATATCCTTGGGTCCCTGTACTCATGTGGATGACCCAGAGAAAACCCATGCACAGCTCAGCTAAGCTGTGACTATTTGAGGAGCAAACCCATGGATGGAAGACCTGTTTCTCCTTTTCTCTCCTTTTAAATAAAAGTAAGTAAATCTTTAAAAAAAATAAATGAAAAGAAAATCCAGGTATGTACCCACTACTTGAATGCTGGCAAAAGCTTATTGATCCTGAAGTATCCTGTTACTTATATTTTTCTTTAGTTTTTCCATCAGTGTACTTAATTCCTATACATGGAAACAACAGAACTGCCTGCAAATGTCTCTTCAGATGGCAGCAGCTATCTCCTTAAAGTGACCACATATGGGCAGAGCATGGTGGCCTAGCAGCTAAAGTCCTTGATTTGAACGTGCTAGAATGCCATATGGGTGCTGGATCTAATCCTGGCAGCCCCACTTCACATCCAGCTCCCTGCCTGTGGCCTGGGAAATCACTTGAGGACAACACAAAGCTGTGGGTTCCTGTACGTGCATGGGAGACATGGAGGAAGTTCTTAAATCCGGATTTGGATCGGCACAGCACTGGCCCTTGCAGTCACTTGGGGAGTGAATCTCCTCCCTGTATATTTGACTTGCAATAAAAATAAAATAAATCTTTAAAGGAGGGCCCAGGGAAATCAGCAGAGAGAAGAGAAAAAAAGCTCAAAAAAAAAAAAGCTTAGGATCCTGCACCCATGTGGGAGAACTGGAAGAAGCTCATGGCTCCTGGCCCAAGACAGGCTCAGCTTTGGACTTTGCAACCACAGGTGAGTGAACGAGTGGATGGAGGAGCTTCTCTCTCTATTTCTCTGCATGGAAGATGTCTGTGTTTCCACTACTTTTCTCTGCCATTCCAAGGAAACTACATAAATCTCAAAAATTTAGAAAAACTGCAATAATTGTTATGTAAATTATTTGATTTAGTTTATCAGCTATTATGGTGACATTTACCTCCATTTCACAGATGAATGAAGCTTAGAGAAATTAAGATATTTTTAAAAGAAGTAAAATCAAATACAAACAATCTGTTATTATTATTATTATTTTAAAACCTTGTTAATGATCTCACTAAGCATCTAGAACAGGATGCATGGAGGGAAACATAGAGTAGAGGTTATGGGGCAGATAAGGGAAAGGGCAATGTGCAGTCAGTTATACATGCATAAGGAGCTTCTGTTCGGAATAATGAGAAAGTCCTGGGAATGGATAGCAGTGACAGTTGCACAGGATTGTAAATGTACATGATGACACTAAAATGAATACTGAAAAACTTTAAATGATAAGATGTCTTCTGTATATAAATCTATATAAACATCTACTCTTCTTTTAATATCATACAAGGCTTCAGCATGGTTTTCCCCACTCTAGTTTAAGCATTCATTCTGTTATTCTTCTAATAAATACTTGCAGTTATTGTTCCATTAATCACACATTGATTCACAATCATATGCATGCCACCCAGGTCCAGATTTCTCCTGAAAATCTCTGCACTCATATTTTCTTTCCCTTTTAAAAAAAAGATTATTTAATTACATTAGAAAATGAGGTATACAGACAGAAGAGCAGAGAAGATTATACACCCAATGATTCACTCCCAAAATGAATGCAACTGCCAAAGCTGAGCTGATCTGAAGCCAGGAGTCAGGAAACTCTTCTAGGTGTCTCACATGGTTGCAGGGTCCTAAGGCTTTGGGCTTTCTTTCACTGCTTGCCTAGGCCACAAGCAGGGAGCTGGATGGGAATTAGGGATACCAGGATTAGATTTGGTGTCCATATAGGATCCTGGCAACTGCAAGGCGAGCACTTTACGTGCTAGGCTACCATGCTGGGCCCTGCACCAACATTCTCAATGAGAAACATGAGTCTATCCAGCACATCTCTCTAGAACTTTCTTCTTGTTGCAGGTTCACCTCTTGGCAGGTCTAGGAAATGTATGGAGGCTGCTTCCTGTACAGGGGACTTGGTGAGGGCTGCAGAAGTTGAAAGATTCCACGGGTCACCTCAGCAGGTTATAGTAATGAGTGTGGGCAAATAGTAATCCTTCCATGTATTTCTAAATTTCTTCTTTTGCCTACAATGCCAGTTTCCCATTTCCAAGCTCTTTAACCTAAAAATTCAAAAGCTTTTCCTAAAATGTTACTCTGATTATTTAAGCTATCATTATCAAGTTTTGTTTGTGGTCTTCATTTGTTGTAGTGTTTGCACAAATATAACAGCAAGTGTGCAGGTTTTTAAATTATTTCCTTCCAAGTGTACTTTACCTGTCCATGTGCACAGTACCTACATTATACTTGCACACACACACACATCCCTGCATGCCTGTTGAAACATGCACTTGTAATCACACATGTACACAGGCAGACACACACAGAGCATGCACACAGACATATGCACATGCATCCTGAGGCACACAGAGAAAAAAAAAACCTAGTACGTGCATCATTAGCTAAAAGCAATCAGGTGTTTCTTTGCTAAGGTCCTCCTACAAGCAGGCAGGTTCCTCCCAATCACTCTTCAGTGGATGTGGGTTCTATTTGTTCTTGTCAGATTTTATCTCCTATTCTTCACGGGTTTATTTTGTTTTCTTTCTTTTCCTCTTGCTTCATTTTATTTCATGTCTTCTTTCTGTGTTGTTACATAAAGCACCCTACATGAGGGGAACATAGGGAGAAGGCCTCTGGTATGATTTCATTGGTGTAATGGTCAACAGGCTTGTCTCACTTGTGACATGAAGCAGGTGTTTATCTTCAAGTGTGTGAAGAGACTCATCAGTTCCTCCTGGGCAGCTGTTCCATGTCAGCCCACACTTCCATCTGGGGGTTCCTTAGCTGAGAAATGATTTTTTTTGTCCTGCAACATTCCGAATTTGAAATGTTAGTGTTGCCTCAGCTTCCCCATTGTGACTTTCTATCTTTAAATTTTCTCCATTTTTTCACAAAGGTTACAATTCACCTGTCATCTTGCCCACAGTGTTGAGGAGAACATGAGGTCTAATTGTAAAATGCTTAATATCCAGTGTTGAGGTCATGTGTGGTATTTGGAAACACCAATGCTAAGGTGGCGATCAGTTCAGACTAGTTTAGATTTATGGCAGAGGCTGTAGCTTCATGCAGTAGTAAAATATTCTATGTACCATCCAAAATTATTCAGTGTGTAAAGAGAAAATTTGATATTAATTTGCCTGAGAGCATCCACAGACACCAATATTGAGGGGACTGAGATGACACAGATGATAGAGTTGTTGTAAAATTGCAGCTTCAGTAATTTGAGGCTAACACTCTTTTTTTCCCTCTAAGATTTATTTTGTTTTTATTGCAAAGTCAGATATACAGAGAGGAAGAGAGACAGAAAGGAAAATCTTTCATCTGATGATTCACTCCCCAAATAACCAAACAGCTGATGCTGTACTGATCCAAAGCCAGGAGCCAGGAACTTTCTCCAGGTCTCCCATGTGTGTGCAGCATACCAGGGCTTTGGGCCATCCTCAATTGATTTCCCAGGCCACAAACAGGGAACTGGATGGGAAGCAGGGATGCCAGGATTAGAACTGCTGTCCATATGAGATCCTGGCAGGTTCAAGGTGAGGCTTTAACTGCTAGGCCACCGCACTTGGCCCAGGACTAACACTCTTGTATTGAAAGAAGAGTCAGAAAGTTTTAAGAAATAGCCTAAGGCTTATAAAGAAGACTTGAAAAATGTATGGGACCCTGTGTGATGGCCTAATGGCTAAATCCTTGCTTTGCCTGTTCTGAGATCCCATAGGGGTGCCAACTCACTTCTTGGCTACTCAACGTCCCATACTGCTTCCTGCTTGTGGCTTGGGAAAGTCGTAGAAGAAGACACAATGCCTTGGAGCCCTGTATCAACATGGGAGACAGAAGAAGTTCCAGACTCCTGGCTTCAGATGAGCTCAGCATCAGTCCTTGCGGATCCTTAGGAAGTAAACCAGTGAATAGAAGATCTTTGTCTTTGCTCTCCTTCTCTCTGTAGATCTGCCTTTCCAATAACAAATGGATAACCTTAAAAAAAGGAAATTAAAAAATATATTAATGAAAATTTTGGAAAGAAAGATGTTAGATGGATGGTTTAACTAGCAGACATCAAATCAATCAGAAAAATAGTAAATTTGAATTAGAACACAAATATATAGCTGATTGAACAATGTAGAGAAAGTTTTATGGTCCTTTCCTCCTTCCTGCTTTCTTCCTACCTTCCCTCCTCTCTCTTTTTTCTTCCCTTTCCTTTTCTTCCCTTTCCTTATTTTAACTACTCCCCCTTCTTCTCTTTCAAGAAAGAGAACAAAATATCCACCACCTTCTCAGAATTATGTATCAAGAAATTACTAGCATAGTTGATTCCAAGGAGTGAGAAGGAAAACTGGGACACAGCCCACTGTTCTCAACTGAATAGCCAGTGATCAGGTCAGGTTGAGGTCTTCCTGCGCCAGGACCATTGCCAAGACCTCCCACATAGGCCATGCAGTCAGAGATCCAAGGGTGATCTCTCACAACAGACCTGTCTTCAATTGTAGTTTTGTGTTTAGTTCATTTAGTGGTGTTTTTTGAATTGACAAAAAACCGCAAAGTGGGTGTGCAGGTTCCCTCTATACAAACATGTTGTGGAATTTTAAAAACCTACTTCAACATTCATTATTTCACATGTTTTGTGTGGAGGAAGAATGACAAAAAGCAGTTCCCATTTTCTCATTTCCTTGCTAAGTTTCCTTTCCTACCTGTATGTAACTCAATGTTTCAAATACTCATATATAAATCTTCAGAAAAATAAACATGTTGTCTTGAGTGTGGAATTGTTCTTATCTGTGTCTTCTTGATTCTGTAATCATGAGAGACACACCATTAATTTATGGCAATCATCACACAGATACATAAAGGAGTATTTATTTAGTTAAAAGAGAAAAAGGCAAACAGACAAATCTCACATCTGCATTAGAAAGAGTTGATTGTACTTTATAAAATTGCCTTTTGGATTTGACTTCATTACTAAAGGTGTGTGTTCACCTTTTCACATGCACAAAGCAGAACCTTGAGAAGTCCATGGTCTTTTCAATGAGATTTCTGACATTGAGACTTTCCTTGTGCCTGCTTGCTGCACTCAGGTAAGGCAATACAGAGTACCACACACTGAGTAACCTTTGCAAGTCCTTGCTTGCCAGCAGTGAGGAAGGGCTCCTGCCCTTAAGACTCATCAACCCTGAAGTACCGAACACATGGGTTTATAAAGACAAACTCCACAAACCAGGAGGGGTTTAGGTACACTGAGCTAGTGCAGAAGTACCTGAGCTAGTGCAGGAGCACATTTTAAATGTTCACACACTATGTATTTAAGCTACTTTTAATATATCAGATGAAGCAATTTAAAGGGGTGGCCATGTTTTCATTTAAGGGAATTTATACTACTGTGTAATAGAAATTATAATATGTAGATGCGTGGATATAATGTAGAATGCATCTCTACTTTCGCATCAAACAATGAAATTGTTGGACATATCTAGTCAATAGGATGTTGCGTTTTCTGGCATTGCCCATGCCCACAATGTCAGGATACACTTAAATAGCAGAATGGTGAACTTATGACTGCTTTGGAAGAACTATAATATTGTAACAATACAGGGAAAATCAGTGTGGGGGCAGGACTTTGTGGTGAGGGGGTTAATGTAAAATTCAGTACCTTTGGAATTCTATCACAAAAAATATAAAAAACAATAGAAGAAGCAGAAATCATTTGTAACACAACTGTAAAACCTGTGGACATGCCTTTCCTCTCGCTCTTTGCATCTTTAGAATTTTACACTCATGATCGACACCATCAAAATGCAGTAGCAGAAACATTAACAAAGTAGGACATTGGGTGTTAGTTCTGCAGTCAAGTCAATCTGAGTGATGTCTCTGATACTTTTTTTTTCCAAAAATAAAAAATAAGTAGAAAATGAAAAGAAAATGAGAAGGTGACCACGTGTTATTCCCAGATATTTTCTCCAAGTTGTTTTCTGAGTCTTGGTGCTGAGTGGCATAGGTAGGATGAGATCACAGTCAAGTCCAAGGAACCTGGACCCTCTGAGATCTGCTCATCACCAAGTTGCCTTCTGCTCATTAGTGCAGCTTCAGTGTAATCAGGATCAAGACGTTTCTGGACCTGACAGTTAAGAGCACAGCAGGGAGAGGGCAGAGCTGTCCCTAGGGACCCAGAGCACCCTGAAGGAGCCAAACTCATCACATTGACATGTTGACATCAGTGACAGCATCCCTGAGTGCTGGGACTCAGGCAAGGATAAACAGGCCTGGCTGTGCTGCTCTGCCACAGCATCTGCCACAGCCCTGCAGACTGCTCAGGTGAGTGAGGCTGACTGTGTGTGTTCAGGGGGAGCTGCCTTTACTCTGGAAGGGAAGCTGTTCCAGGTAGGGCTGTTCAGTGTCAGGAAGGGAGTGGGTAGAGTCTCAGCTCCCCTGTTCCCTGTCTGCTGTTGAAGAGGAAGGTGTGAGTGCCCAGGGAGAGAGTGGCTATCACTTCCCAGTGCATGCAGCAACACCTGCCTGTGTGGCCTTTTGGGAAATTGTGTGCAGCAGAACCACTGACACCCTGAACCCAAGGTTGCTGCATTTCTCAGGTGTGAGGGAGGATGGAGGCATCAAGCAGAAGTGGGTTTGCAGTCTGGGTGGGGAGGTCCCTTTCTACAGGCTCCTGGCTTTATGCACCTTTCCCTACCTGTTTTGGGGGTTTTTATTTTCTCTCCAGTTTCTCTTAATTCTGATGTTGTTCAGTGCTTTTATGCTGGATTGTTATGGGCTTTTTTGAAAATTATGATTTTAAATTTTCTGAATTTTCCATTTGTTAGAACCACCATATGACACAGTACCTCATACAAGAGAATGGATCAAATGTGACATCTGATAGCAGAATACACAAAGACACAGACAGAAGTGCTTGGCAATCAGCATTTTCTTCTTGCTGGGGACTGACATGAGCGCTGTGTACATCTGCTCCATTCTCACAGTGAACCTGGATGATATAAATCGCAATCCTATTTACAAATGACAAAGTATGGTCTGAGGAAAGGCAGGTATGTTTCCAGCATCATACCTGCCAATATTCTCTGGGGAGACGCAGGCTAAGTACAATCACACAGGAAAACAAAGCAAATGAAACAGAAAGCCTTCCTTGTTTTCTGCAGAGGTAAAGGAGCATGAGCCTCAGCTGCCCCTCCCTCAGGCAAGGAGCTTTCCTTCCCTTGCCCTGCTCCAGACAATCAGCTTGGAAGGGGTGAGTTACAGCCTCAGCCTAATGCAATTCTCTGAGAAGCAGCCAATCATATTAAAAGCACGTATGGTTCCTAAGTGCAGTTTTTCTTTATAATTGAACATAGTAATTGTACAAATTGATAGATTTCAAAATGTCATTTTGGTACCTGAATATAATTTGTAAGGAATACAGCATGATATACCTCATGTATTATCATTTGCTTGTATTGGAAACATTCAATTGGCTCTCTATTGGCTATTCTGAGGTATGCATTATTTACTGTACATTGTGCAAATATTGCTGGAGTATTGAATGTTACCCCTCCTAGACATTTTTGCTCTTCTATTAATTTCCTCTTGCATTCCTGTGGAATTTGTTACATCCTGAGATAACAACTTGTGGGTTGTTCCCTTGTTTGTGATGGAGTTTCCATTCCCACAGATAAGTGAGGACAGGCACTGTTTGTCTTTCTGTGCCTGGATAAATTCGCAGAGCTCACTGGTACAGAGGATGTGCATGGGGCACCAGCACAGACCAGATGGCTAAGGTGCTGAGTGTCAGCAGTGAAAAGGAAGGGCCTCAATATCATGGCTGAGAACTGTTGACTGAGTGTTATCACTTGATGTTTTCTGGGAAAAGTTCTTCAAGTACCTTTGCACCTGATCAATACTTATATGATTCATGTGGAAAGGCACAACACAGATGTCATGTTTCAGTTGTCTCACTGTTACCATCCCTGTTTTAACAGAATCAACCCCAAAAAAGGAGATCAAGTAGGAGGTGACAGAGATTTTTAAAAATGACCAGTGAGGTATTAACGTGTATGTGCATCTCAACCTGTATGTGCATCATCACTGCTCTTGAATAAGCAGTGAGGATCCACACCTGAAATTTGCCATGCTACTTTCTTTGTTTCCTCAAACGGTTTCTCTAGTCCTGTTCCTGAAGTCAGAGGATGACCTGGAGTGTCTTCATCCAGAGAACAGTCGTCCTTTCTCTCTCTGGACCTGGAATGGTGGGAACTTCCTCATAGTTGTGAGACATGCACACATTTTGGTCATGAGTCCTGTGAAAAAATCCATAGACCTTATTCTCATCCATTTGGCTTTTTCAAATATTGTCATCATCTGTACCACAGGAATGAGAGACATAATTACAGTGATTTATATCAGTAACTTCCTGCTGGGTGAGATTATTTGTGAAAGTGTGATTTAACTGAACAGGGTGGCTCGAAGTGTCTCCGTCTGCATCACATGCCTCATCTGCGTAGTCCAGTGTTTCCAGATGAATCTTTGTATCATTTTTTCCAGTTCTATGAAGACTGTTTTGGGTAATTTTATTGAGATTGTGTTGAATGTATATGTTGCTTTTGGTAGCATGGACATTTTGATGATACTGATTTTATATATCCAGGAACATGGTATGCTTCTCCATCTTTTGAAGTCTTCTTCAATTTTTTTATGGTTTTTTGTAGTTTTCTTCAAAGAGGTCTTCTACACTTTTAGTTAAATTTATTCCTAGACACTTCATTTTCTTCTCTGTTACTTTGAACGGTACCTTGCTGGTTAGATCTTTTTCCATCTTGGGGCTGTTTGCATACACTATGGCTGTTGGTTTTTGTGCATTTATTTTGTACCCTGCCATTCTACCAAATTGTCATATGAGTTCTAGCAGTCTCTTGATTCTTCTATGTATAGAATCAGGTCATCTGTGAATAGTCAAAGCTTGACTTCTTCATTTCCCATTTGAGTTCCTTTGATTTCTTTTTCTTGTCTTATGTTTTTCTAAGCGCTACTAGTACTATGTTGAATAGCAGTGGAGATAGCGGACACCCTTGTCTTGTTCCAGATCTGTGGAAAGGGTTCCAATGTTTCTCCATTCAGTATGGTGCTGGTGTTGGGTTTTCATATGTTGCTTTGATTATGTTTTGGATTGTTCCTTCTATGCCTACCTTGGTTTGAGTTTTTAACATGAGATGGGTTTGAATTCTGTTGAAAGCTTTTTCTGCGTCTATTGACACTTTTAAAAGATTCTTGTTCTTCAATTTTAGGATGTGGTGTATTAGATTTATGGATTTGTTAATGTTGAACCATCCCTGCATTCCCAGGGATGAATCCTACTTGATCCAGATGAATGATCTTTCTGTTTTTGTTTTTTTGTTTTTGCTTTTTTTTTTTTTTTGATTCTG
The DNA here is from genome assembly GCF_017591425.1 of Ochotona curzoniae. Classification (NCBI taxonomy): domain Eukaryota; kingdom Metazoa; phylum Chordata; class Mammalia; order Lagomorpha; family Ochotonidae; genus Ochotona; species Ochotona curzoniae. The sequence goes on along the minus strand of NW_024466366.1, from coordinate 151,463 downwards.
TTGACTAGGATTTTCTTGAGGATCAATGTTCATCAGGGATATTGTTCTGTAGTTTTCCTTCTCTGTTACTTCTCTATCTGGTTTTTGAATTAAGGTGATGTTGGTTTCATAGAATGAGTTTGGAAGGGTTGCTTGCTTTTCTGTTGTTTCAAAGAGTTTGTAGAGGATTGGGGTTAACTCTGCTAGGAATATTTTTGTAGAATTCTACAGCGAAACCATCTGGGGCTGGGCTTTTCTTTGTTGGAAGGCCTTTAATCCTCGAATCAATCTGTCACCCCGGTATAGGCTTGTTCAGGTCTCCTGTTGCCTCTGGGCTAAGTTTTGGTATGTGGAGGGAGTCCAAAACCTTTCCATTTTCTGGTGGTCTTCTGATTTGTTGCAGTACAGTTTTTTGTAGTAATTTCTAATTATTTTCTTAATGCTTGCAGTGTTTGTTGTTAGGCTGCCTTTTGCATCTTTGATGCTATTAATTATCATTTTCTCTTTTTTTTCCTAGTCACTCGAGAGAGTGGGGTGACTATTTTGTTTCTCTTCTCAAAAAAACATTTTGATATGTTTTGCGCATATTTTGTTTGTTTTGATTCCTATGTGATTTATCTTTCCCCTTGTTTTGATGATTTTCTGGTTCCTATTGCATTTCGGCCATTTTGCTGCTGTTTTTCCAATTTCTGTAAGTGTGTGTTTTTAATTCCTGTATTTTGTATCTTTCTTGGGACTTGACATAAAACTAATTGCTATGATCAGGAGGAAGATGGCCGACGTGGGAGGAAGGCTGTGAGTGAGCGTCTAGTGAGAGAGGGATAGAACGCTACAGAAGCAGCAAAGAGGAACAGCAGGGAACCGCAGGGAGAGGTCCGTGAAGCTCCCTGGGACAGTGTGGAGCCAAAAAGATCCACACAACTCGGAAGAACAACGAGAACGGAGCAGGGCAAAGGCAGAGAAACCGACATCCCACGCCAGACCTGCTGAGTCACTTTTGAAAACGGCCTGACGGGAGACGCGGCCAGCTCGGAGGCGGGGAGATCAGGGGGATCGTCCCCGGCGGGAGGCCCTCAACAGCGGCGGAGGCAGACTGCAGCGGCCGGACATTTGGTGAGCGGGGGGGGGGGGGGTGACGTGGCAGCCTTAGCATTCCTCGACCCCTGCTGAGGTTACAGCCTCTGAGATCGCGGGGCAGGCAGCCTGAAACTGTCGGGTCTTGGCCTTGGGAACTACGCTCAGTGGTGTTGGTGGCTGAAGGGGCCCTGGGAAGGCGCCTCGGTTGTTCTTGCGCTGAGGGGGCCAGTGCGGCTCGGTGCGCAGAGACAGCTGGCAAGGGTCTGGAGTCCCCCACACCCCGCCTGGTGGAGGACCGGGAGGACTCTGAACGCTGCACCCAGCGGACTGGGCGGCCCGCCTGCAGCAGCCGCCTCCGCAGCGCAGGTGTCAGGTGTCAGGAGACCTCTGAGATTTGGGAAGTGTAGCGCTGTGTGTCCCTGACACGCAGGTACCACTCCCATAGAGTGAACTGCTCACTCCTCGCCTACCATCCCGCAGTTCTGAGTGTGGGCGACCCACCAGGAGAGCTCTGAAAACTCCAGCACCATACTCACACGGTGCGAACCTGCCGTGAAGTCATTATAACAGGGCGCCTGGGCCACTCCTCCGCTAAGGGCCTGTGTGGGGGAGCCACACGGGAGCAGGGGCTCTGAACACCCACACACCACGAGTGGTGGATTCACTGCACAAGAGCCACGCCTGGAAAGTGCCTCACCCACAGTCCCGTGTGTGGAAGACGCACCAGGTGGGCTCTGAAAGACCCTGCAGTCCCTGACACGGAGAACGCAGGGAGAAAGCACATAAAACCTTCTAAGCCCTGTGGATTCCCGTGCAGGGCGCACACCCAGAGAGCGCCTCCATCCCTCCACGCCCTGGGGTGTCACACCTGTAGAAGAGGTGCCCAGAGTGTGCCTGGAATCCACTGGGCCCCCAAGGTGGTGCTCTACAGCCCCGGGCCCTGAGAACGCACCAACGGTGCCTTGAAAACTACCACGCCTGGCAACACCACGCCTGCAGGCTCCAATCTCTACAGGAAAGCACCTGACGGCCCCTCAACACACGGGTCCATTTGCCCCACCAGAATACACCAACGCAATGGGAAAAACCACCAGAATGAGTTGTGCTCCAGATGAAAGAGCCAGCACCCCACCAAACAAGGGCCAAAAGCCATTATCAATATCGACGATACGAGATGAAGACATGGACGTGTTACCAGCAAAGGAATTGATGAAAATAATGCTAAAATTTCTCAGAGACGTGGACACAAAGCTGGAAGACTTCCAGAACCGCATAATCACCGAAATACAACAAATCAAAACCAAACTGGATGCCCAAGATAATAAGATTGAAAGCCTCATCAACAGAATAAATGCGGCAGAGGAAAGGATCTCTGACACAGAAGACACACAAAATGAAGGTGCCCAGCGAATTAAACAGCTGGAGACAAACCTCAGCAAAACTAATAAAATGATGCAAGAGATGAAGGATTACCTTAGAAAATTGAATATTCGGATCATCGGCCTCCCCGAGGGAGTAGAAAGAGAATCTGGGATGCAAGCAGTGCTTGATGAAATTATACAGGAAAACTTCCAAAACACTTGGAACACGAATCCACCCCGCATACAGGATGGACAGAGAACTCCCAACAGACATGATCCAAAGAGATCTTCACCCAGACACACGGTGCTCAAGTTCTACTCCAATGAAGACAAAGAAGGAATCCTGAGACAAGTACGAAGTAGAGGAAAGATCACATACAGGGGAAAACCCATCAGAATCACTGCTGACTTCTCCGAAGAGACCCTACAAGCAAGGAGAGAATGGACAAAGATCTTCCAAGTCCTGAAACAAAACAACTGTCAACCAAAAATAATCTACCCAGCAAAGATCTCATTTGTATATGAGAACGAAATCAGATACTTCAATAGCAAAGAAAAACTAGAAGAATATGTCTACACAAAACCAGCTCTGCAAAGTCTCCTTAGAAATGCGCTAGTCCCGGACAAAAAGGAGGCAAATCACAAACAAAGTTGGCAAATAAGAAGGTCTCCAAACTAAAGGCCACACGAACAAGACAATTACATAGGCAACAACACACACAAAACACAATCACATGGCAGGACAAAATTGCAACCTCTCAATTTTAACTCTCAACACAAATGGTCTAAATTCACCAATCAAAAGACAGAGATTAATAGAATGGATCATCAAACAAGACCCAACCATCTGTTGCCTACAAGAAACGCATCTAACCAGAAAGGATGCAAAGAAACTGAAAGTGAAGGGATGGAAAAAGATATTTCACGCCAATAGACGAGAAAAAAAAGCTGGGGTAGCTATCCTAATTTCAGACGAGATAGATTTCATTCTAACTAACATCAAAAGAGACAGGGAAGGCCATTTTATACTGGTGAAAGGAAAGATCCATCAAGAAGCAATCACCATCATTAATGTTTATGCACCGAATCTTAATGCACCTACTTACGTAAAGCAATTACTTACAGACTTAAGGGAAGACATAGACACCCGCACAATTCTTGTAGGCGATCTCAACACACCTCTAACAACAATGGACCGGTCTACGAAACAAAAACTCAACAAAGAAACAACAGAGCTCACACAAACAATAGAACAACTGGACTTAGTAGACATATATAGAACTTGTTATCCTAAGGCCACAGACTATACCTTCTTCTCAGCGGTGCATGGCACCTTCTCCAGAATCGACCACATGATAGGACATAAAGCGAATCTAAACAACTTCCAAAACATTAGTATCATACCATGTACCCTCTCAGACCACCATGGGATGAAACTGGAAATCAACAACTCAAAACTCCCCAGGAAGTATAGGCACTCTTGGAAATTGAACAATATGCTATTAAACGAACAATGGGTCAGAGAAGAAATTAAAGATGAGATCAAAAAATTTATGGAAACCAATGAAAACTCTGATACAACATTCCAAAACTTGTGGGACACTGCCAAAGCAGTGCTACGAGGTAGATTCATCGCAATTGGAGCGCATGTCAAGGCCCAAGAAAGACGCCAAATACAGGAACTAACCTCACACCTCCAGGATCTGGAAAAACAGCAGCAGAAGAGTCCCACGCACAATAGGAAACAAGAAATCATCAAAACAAGGGAGGAGATAAACCAAATAGAAATCAAAAAAACTATACATAAAATCAACAAATCAAAAAGTTGGTTTTTTGAGAAAATAAACAAAATAGACACTCCACTGGCCCGATTGACCAAAAAAAAAAACAAGAGAAAGTGAGAATCAATAGCATTAAAGATGAAAAAGGCAACATAACAACAGACACTGCAATCATTAAGAAAATAATTAGAAATTACTACAAAGAACTGTACTCCCACAAATTTGAGGACCACCAAGAAATAGAAAAGTTCTTGGACTCCCACCACCTACCAAAACTCAGTCCGGAGGCAACTGCAGAATTAAATAAACCCATAACCGAGGTAGAGATTGAAACAGTCATCAAGGATCTCCCAACGAAAAAAAGCCCAGGCCCAGACGGCTTCACTACAGAATTCTACAAAACATTCCGAACAGAACTAACCCCAATCCTCTACAAGCTCTTCAAAACAATAGAGGAGGAAGCAACCCTCCCAAACTCATTCTATGAAGCCAACATCACCTTAATCCCAAAACCGGACAGAGAACCATCAGAGAAGGAAAACTACAGACCTATTTCTCTGATGAACATTGATGCTAAAATTCTCAACAAAATCCTAGCCAATAGAATTCAAAAAATCATCAGACAGATCATTCATCCAGATCAAGTAGGATTCATCCCTGGAATGCAGGGATGGTTCAATATTCGGAAATCCATAAATGTTATAAACCATATCCAAAAACTGCAAAACAAGAACCACATAATAGTTTCAATAGATGCAGAAAAAGCCTTCGACAAAATCCAACACCTCTTCATGCTAAAAACTCTAGCCAAAGTAGGCATAGACGGGAAAATCCACAACATAATCAAAGCAATTTATGAAAAACCCAACGCCAGTATCATACTGAATGGAGAAAAGCTAGAACCCTTCCCACTGCGATCTGGAACAAGACAAGGGTGCCCGCTATCACCACTGCTATTCAACATAGTCCTAGAGGTACTTGCAGAGGCCATAAGACAAGAAAAAGAAATCAAAGGCATACGTATAGGAAATGAAGAAGTCAAGCTTTCACTATATGCAGATGACATAATCCTATACATAGAAAAACCAGGAGACTCAATACAGAAACTGCTAGAACTTATACGAGAGTTTGGCAGAGTGGCGGGGTACAAAATTAACGAACGAAAATCAACAGCCATAGTGTACGCAAATAACACCAAGATGGAAGAAAATCTAACCAACAGGATACCATTCAAAATAGCTGAGAGAAGTATGAAGTATTTGGGAATAAATCTAACCAAAAGCGTAGGAGACCTATTCGAAGAAAACTACAAACTATTTAAAAAGGAAATTGAACAAAACCTCAAAAGATGGAACAACATCCCGTGCTCCTGGATAGGCAAAATCAATATCATTAAAATGTCTATACTGCCACAAGCAATATACATTTTCAATGCAATTCCAATCAAATTGCCCAAAACATTCTTCACGGAACTGGATACAATGATTCAAGAGTTCATCTGGAAACACAAAAAACCACGAATAGCTAGAACCATCCTGAAAAATAAGAAGTTAGCAGGGGGAATCACAATCCCGGACCTCTGGACATACTATAGAGCAGTGGTTATCAAAACAGCCTGGTACTGGCACAAAGACAGAAAGGAAGATCAATGGAATAGAATAGAAGCTCCAAAAGGGAACCCACACAAATACAACCAATTAATCTTTGACAAAAAGACCAATGACAACTCAAGCAAGTGGGAAGGCCTCTTTAGTAAATGTTGTTGGGACAACTGGCTGATAGCCTGTAGAAACAAAAAGATAGACCCACATCTATCACCATACACCAAGATCCAATCTACATGGATAAAAGACCTAAACCTACATCCAGAAACCTTCAAACTCTTGCAAGAAAATGTAGGAAATACCCTGCAAGACCTAGGAGTAGGTCCCAACTTTCTAAGAAGGACACCAAAAGCAATAGCAGTTGAGAACAGAATAAACAAATGGGACCTCATCAAACTAAGAAGCTTCTGTACAGCAAGGGAAACAATCAACAAAGTAAAAAAGCAACCCACAGAGTGGGAGAAGATCTTTGCACACGATATAGGCGATAGGGGGCTAATTTCCAGGATGTACAAAGAACTTCAAAACAACCAAAAAACCAAAACGAACAAGCCACTCAAGAAATGGGCACGGGAAATGGGCAAACATTTCACAAAGGAACAAATCCAAATGGCAAACAAACATATGAAAAAATGTTCCAACTCCCTAGCAATAAGGGAAATCCAAATTAAAACATCGATGAGGTACCACCTAACACCAGCAAGATTGGCCCACATAAACAAGAACACCAACGACGCCTGCTGGCGAGGATGCGGGGAAAAGGGAACCCTACTCCACTGCTGGTGGAGCTGCAAATTGGTACAGCCTCCATGGAAATCAGTCTGGAGAACACTCAAACAACTCAAAATCTGCATACCATATGACCCAGCAATAGCACTCCTAGGAATATATCCAAAACACCTGTTTTACGACAAACCAACATGCATCCCTATGTTCATTGCAGCACAATCAGTAATTGCAAAAACATGGAAGCAACCAAAATGCCCATCAGCAGAAGATTGGATAAGAAAGCTTTGGTTCATCTACTCCATGGAATACTACTCAGCTATTAAAAAAAAAACAAAATGCAGTTCTTTGTGGCTAAATGGGCACAACTGGAAACTATAATGCTAAGGGAAATGAGTGAATCCCAAAAGATTAGATACCACATGTTTGCCTTGATTTAACGTGTAATTTTTGTTTGGTTGTTTGTTATTTTTTGAACCTGTCATTGATACTGTCTCAACCCAGATGTCTCGAAGAATGGAACTTGCATTATTTTTAACATATTGTTTACCCAATACTATGTCAATTAATTCCATAATGTTGTATAATGATACTGAGGCCTTGTTGGGGCTTTTAACTGACCGGATCTTTACTCTGTTAGACCTATCTTCAGACCATAGAAGGTCTCCCCAAGAGGCCACTGAACTTATCTGGACAATAAGACGCTGAACTTTATGCTAGGCATGTGTTTGCAAGCAATGAATCTCAACTGAACTTGATCTATGGTTATGCAACAAGGTGGAGGAATCCACCATGGGGGGAGGGGTGTGGGAGGGGTGGGGGGGATCCCCAGCGCCTATAAAACTGTACTACATAATACAATGTAAGCAACAATAATAATAAAAAAAAAAAAGAAAAAAAAAAACTAATTGCTATGAACTTACTGTTTAGCACTGCTTTGGCAGTGTCCCACAGTTTTGCAATGTTGTATTTGAGTTTTCATAAAATTTTTTTTATCTTATTCTTAATTTCTTCTCTGGCCCATTGTTTATTAAATAACATATTGTTCAATCTGCAAGTGTTTGCATACTTCCTGAGACATTTTGATTTGTTGATTTCTAGTTTCACTCCTTGGAGGTCTAAGAAAGTGCATGATATAATTCCAATTGTTTTGAAGTTAGTGAGACTTGCTTTATGTCCTATCATGTGGTCGATTCTAGAGAAGGTGCCATGCAGTCCTGAAAAAAATGTATATTCTGTGTTCATAGGAAGGAAGGTTCTGTAAATGTCTACTCAGTCTATTTGTTCTATTGTTTGTGTGAGTTCTGTAAGTTCTCTGTGGCGTTTCTGTCTTGTTTATTTGTCTTTTGGTGTTAATGGTATGTTGAGGTAACCTGGAATGATTGTATTTGTCTCCCCTTAAGTCTGTCAGTAATTGCTTCATGTAGCTGGGTGCACTTGTGTTCTGTGTGTAGATGTTTGTAATGGTAATCACTTCCTGATAATGGCTCCCTTGAATAATATAAAATGTCCTTCTCTGTCACCTTTGATATTTGTCACGTTGAAGTCTATATTATCTGAAATTAGAACAGGTACACCAATGTATTTTTCTCGTACATTGGCGTGAAATATCTCTTTCCATCCCTTCACTTTCAGTTTGTTAGCATCTTTTTTGGTTAGACGTGTCTCTTGCAGCAACAGATAATTTTGTACTGCTTGCTAATCCATTCTGTTAGTCTTTTGATTGATGATTTTAGGCCATATGTGTTTGAGTTAAATTTCAGAAGTTGAAATTTTGACTTGCCGCGTGTGTGTGTGTGTGTGTGTGTGTGTTTGCGAGTGTTGGTATCTCTGTTTGTCTTTTCTTGTGTGGCCTTTAGTGGGGATGTCTTCCAATGTGCCATCTTTGATTATGGATTGTACTCTCTGTTTTCTTTCTTTCTTGCTTGCTTTCTTTCCTCCTTTCCTTTTTTCCCTTTTTTTCTTTCTGGGTTTATCACATTTCTAAGGAGGTTTTTTTTTTTTTTTAGAACTGATTTCATGCTGGCATATTCTTTTAGTTTCTCTCTGCTATGGAAATATTTTATTTCATTCTCAAATACAAACAAGTTCTTTGCTGGGCACATTATTCTTGCTTGGCAGGTCTTTTCAGGATTTGAATGATTTTACTCCATTCTCTCCTTGCTCAGAGGGTTTCTTCTGACAAGCCAGCATTGATTGTGGTTTTCCTCTAAATGTAATCTTGTCTTTTCTTTGTACTTGTTTCATAATTCTTTCCTTGTATTCGTTGGAGGGGAACTTCAGCACAGCATGTCTGGGCGAGATCTCTTTTTGTCAAATTTGTTTGTGGTTCTCTGTCCTTCCTGAATTCAGGCTGGATTCATGTTCGCAGTATTTTGGAAGTTCTCCTTTATAATTCCATTGAGCACCTATTCCACACCTGTCTCTCCACTCCTTCAAGAAGGCTTATCATTCTGATATTTGACTTTTTCATGCTGTCTTCCATTTCCTTTATGGTTTTCTTGGGTTGTTCAAGTTTATCTCCAGGTGTTTGATGTTCTGTGTTTTCATTCTGGCTGTCTTCCATTTCAGAGATTCTGTCTTCTGCTGTATTCATTCTATTAGTTAAGGTTTCAATTTTATGCTGCAAGTTAAGGAACTCATTTTGGAATAGTTTTGTTTCTGTGATGATGTGATTTTTGGATTCCTTGAGCTCCTTTCATCATTCTTCATTGTCTCTGAAGAGTTTTATTATTATTTTTCTGACTTCATTATCTGTTCATCAGTTTCTTCATCTGTCATCTCTGCAATTGACCAGGCCATTTGGTGACTTTTCAGGGTGGCACAGGTTTCTTCTTCTTACTCATTTCTTTTCCTGTGACCTTGCCCCTTGCCTTTGTGTTGTCTTGCTGCCTTGTGGTATTTGTCTCTGCTGTGTTGCTGGGGTACTTGAGAAAGGAAACAAACAAAAAAAAAAAAAATCAAAGTCAGCAATAACTCAGTGTACCCACAAGGTGGCAGCAGAGGCCTAGGATTGGAAGAAAGCTCTTCCAGAGTGCCACCTTGTGGGTGATTCGAGTTACTGTCGACCCTGAATTTTTTTTTTTTTTTTTTTTTCCTGGTGCCTGCTGTTTGCTGGCAGAGCTTGGTTCCCAAGGCCTTCTTCACTCCAGCAACTCTGTGACCCTGTGTTCATCTCAGTAGTGAGTGATATTAGAAGTAGGTGTTAGGTCTCCCTTTTGTGAAGTTTTCTTGGACTCCGGATTGGTGCAGGCCAGTGTGGCAGGATTCTAATTCCCATGTTCACCTGGTTGCTTTGATTCTTTCTGCAGGATGGCTTTCTCTCCTCCAGCCAGACTGCCTAACTCCACATCTGCCGCATAGCCCTCATTTCAGACTCCCTTTGCCTTGTTTTTTCCCCAGGGTTCATCCCCCCTCTTTGCCTGCTACTGGCAGCCACTTCCCTGTCTTAGCGACTCACTGAAATTCATTCCCTGAATTTCTCTCAGTGAATTTTGTTTGAGTCTCCGTAGCCCAAGGAGCCGTCCTTCACTCTCTCAGGTTGCAGCTCACACTGGTTCACGTCTGTTTCTCTGCTGGGTGCCGTCTTTCTCAGTCCTGGTGACCCTGGAGCATTTCCCCCGTGTTCCTCGGGATTCTCTTCCTCTTGCCCTCACTTCTGTCAACTCCCGTCCTCCACTTCCCTAACTCTTGATCACATCAGTCTACCATCGTCGGCCGTCTTAACGTCTCAGCACATTTTCCTAACTACAATTGTGGTTTATGAACTCAAAAGTAATAATCTCACAATTCACAATGGATTGTATGATTCCATATTTGAGTATGACATCTCAATGGCAGTCTTATAACTAATTGATGATGACATCAAAATATTCTTATGAAATTAATGGTTTATGTATTCAAAGCTGAACATGACAGCATAGTGGTTGGTTTCTGACATTCCATTGATAATGATTATACAAGGGAAGGTTAATGAAATCAGAAAAGGGTTTCTGTGATCATTGCAGAATGTTTATTACATAATAGTGGCTAATAATATAACATGACTATAACAGCACTATGGTTTTATGAAAATAAAATGAATTGTGGATCAGGAAAACTATTTTGTTGAAATTTCAGCTGATTTGTGACTTAACCAGGACAAATTTATAGCAGATTATGCTTTTTCTCATACTACAATTTATTATGACATGACAATGATAGTTCATGATATGGCAGTTCACAAAAAAATTTTGATTAAATATCAATTGCTGTTTCATATTATCTTGATTAGATCAACATTGGATTAAATTTATTATATCAGAATGTTAGTTTGTCTTGAAACATTGGCTACATTGCTATGATGCTTTTTGTGACAATAATGTTACATTCAGGATACCAGAACTGTGTATTGTCTCACAATTGACTGTGACTTTTCAATGTTTCTTTTTCTGAAAATAAATGACTATTTTAGACATCAAAATTGATTAGGCAGACACAATATTGTTTTTTGACATCACAGTTTGTTATTCTTGCAGAATGTTAGCTTTCTGAAGTCGTAATGATTGTACGACTTCACATTTTTTATGATAGAACAATGATAGCTTTGTGACAGAACGAATGATTATGACAATTTTGTTGTTATTTTATATCATAATGGTGGCTAATCACAAACCCATTTTATTATGACATCACAATGTTTTATGACAATAAAATGGCTGCTTCTGACAGCAAAAGTGTTATCGATCACATAGTGTTTGCTTCATTGGCTCACAATCGAGTTTGATGAGACTCTAGTAGCATTGCTGTGACATGACAGCAGTATTTATGATATCAGAGTGGTGGTTGATCACATGCCAACTGTTTATGACATCATGATGTTTTATGACAAAGCACTTGTAGCTTATTACATAAAAAACTGATTATACCAATCGATGGTTTGTTGGTAGTATCACAATTGATTAATACCTCTTTTTAAAAATTATTAATTCTCCTGTCAGCCAGAGTTAGACTGAGAGGGAAAAACAGAGATCTTCCATCTTTTGATTCACTTACCAAATGGATATATTGGCCAGAGCTGGACCAGACCAACCCCACGAGCCAGGAGCTTATTCAGCCGATGGCTTTACCTGCTACAACACAATACCAGTCCTGATAATTTGCTCTTAAAGGTAGGTTCATGGCATCACAGTAGTTGGTTATAACATCAAAATGGATCAATACAGAAAGTCTTGGTGTTTATTTTGATGGCTCAATTTTGTAACACCGTGGTTAATAATAGCATAGTTCATTTATATCACAATGTTGACTTATGACATCACAACTCAACATTATGTGGTGCTTGCCTAATATCAGAATTGTTTATGACAGCACAATGGGTGATTTATGATATCACAATTGAGTATTATCTCCTAATGGTAGTTTTATGTTATCCCAATTGTTGATTTATGACTTTATAATTGATTAAGATGGTACATTTGGTTTGTTGCTTCACCATAAACTATAATATCACAATGGGTGTTTTATGATGTCACAATGAATTTTTGTACTACCCAACTGATTTTCACTAAAATTTTAAAACATTAAAATTGTTATTTATTGCATAGAAATGATTATAATCGCACCGTGCTAATTTTATGCTATTTCATCAAATTCTGATATCATGAATGGACATTTTTGAAGAAACAAGGGATTCTATGCATATAAATTGTAACTTCATTATGTAAGTTTATGATATAGGAATGGTGGTTTAATAATTCAATTGTGTTCATGATATTACAGTCTACTTTGAATGATATTTTGTTTGTGATATTTCCATTAATTTTTATAATTCACAAGTGACTGTGACATCAGTGATTTGTCACAAACTGATGGATTATGAAATCAAAATTTTTCATAATAAAATAATTTATGACATCATATTGATGATGTGACAATGATAGGTGATGCTACAATTGATTTAGGAATTTGCAATTCATTGATATCAAAATAGTGCATTTTTATACCAATTGTCATTTATTACTTACCGATTGGGTATGACTTCACAATGATTATTATAGCATGCATGGATATATCATATGTCATATATAGTTAGTAAAGACTTTTTTTTTTGCTTCTTGTCAAGGAGCTACTGGTATATTAAGAACATTTCCAGTGAGCCAGAATAACAATTTTAAGTCATTACCTATAAGTACCAAATGATGGGAACAATAAATTAGGCTAACCATGACAAATATGTCATGGCCAAATGAGAGAGGATCTTTTTCCCTGGGTGTATAAACAAGTGTCACCTGAGAGAAACTTGTTACCTAATGCATCAACTAAACATGAATTGGCACACAAACATCTCTTTCATTATTTTTTAACTTCATTAGATAGAGACACAGACATGATGCTATATTGTACCTGCAGGCATTTTCAGCAAGATAGGCACCAAATTTCTGAGGGCAGAGCTAAGACTGGGAAAGGTTATCCAGCTTCACTACCATTTAAAATAGGGAATTTCACGTTATATTGGCATACAAAGTGAGCTAATGAGGAACACATGAATAGGAGAATGACGGTTACAGTTGTAAGTCATGACACAAGTAGGAGAACACCAGCCATTCTATAATAGAAGTCATGAGGATGGAGTTGTGGTGTAGTGAGTTAAGCTGTCACTTGCATTGTTGGCTTCCACAGGGACACTGGCTTGGATCATTCCTGATTGAAAACTTTGCTAATGCAGCTGAGAAAGCAGCAGAACACAATGCAAGTGCTTGGGTCTCTGCACCAATGCTGGAGACTGAGATGATGTTCCTGAACCTGGCTTCATCTTGGGCCTTTCCAATCCATTATAGACTTTTGGGGAGTATGTCAGAGGATGGAATATACTCTAAGTACGCCTTTCAAATAAATAAAACTAATATTTTAAAAAGGGCTAGAAAGGCTGTCATGGAAACCTAGTGGCTAAATCCTTGCCTTGCACAGGCTGGGAGACCATAAGTATTCTGGTTCATGACCCAGCTGATCCACTTTTCCTCCAGATTGCTACCTGGAAAAGCAGCAGAGAATGGCCCAAAGCCTTGGGAAACCTCACACATCTGGGGAGACCTGTAAGAAGCTTCTAGCTCTGAACTTTGGATCAGCTCAATGCCAGCTGTTTCAGCCACTAAGAGAGTGAATCATTAGAATGGGAGATCTTTCTGTCTCTCCAGCTATCCATAAAATCTGACTTGTTCGATACAAATAAATAAAACTGTTTCTCGCAAGAACGGGGGGTGGGCAATAGAAGCCATTGGTACCACAACAATCCTCTCACTGGTATCAAAAGCATATGTAAGAGGGATATGTATCTGTGATAAAGAAGGTGCCAGAATCCATCAACTGGTTTGGTGGTATCCTGGATCTCAGAGTTGTGTCAAAAATGAGTTGTACTTTTCAGGACCTGAAACTGTGGTTCAAGGTTTTGTTATTCAATGATTGATCATAGGTTATGAATTATAATCTTATAAGTCATATTATGACATAATCATACATATATATGTGTGTGTGTGTGTGTGTGTGTGTGTGATGAAATTGATGAGATTAATGAGACCTTAATGGTAGGCTTATGACATCAGCATCATACCACATATGAATTGAACATGATATAAAATGTTTCATTACAATACACTGGTTTCTGGCATCAAAATTTATTGTCATGGCACAACGGTTGGCTTATGATATCACAATTTTTTAGGGTAACAATGGCTGGTTTATGACATCAGAATTGATTTTGTTGTCACAAGGAATAATCAGGACATTTATCATCACAATTAATCATGATACCATTAAGATAAGTTCATAATATAAGCATGTTTTCTGATGGCAGAATGATTGATCTAGAACTTCAAAACTAACTACGACAGCTCAGCTTTACATTCTAATAATTGTGATTTCTCCTGAATCAATGGACTATGATCTTACAAAACTTGTATCAAAAATTTTACAACACAGTCATTGCTTTATTACATCTCATGCTGTCCTTAAATTACCCTAGAAAGTTTATGTCAGAACTGTTGTTTAACCCAAATAAGTTGAGTAAGACATCAAAAAGATTATATGAGATTCAGTGTTGGTTTATGAAATCAAAAATTGATTTTGAAGGCACAGTTGTATATTTATGTTACCACACTGACTATGTTGGCAAAAACAGCAAGTTTCTAATATCTGAAATGTGGCTTATCATGTACCATTGTTTTACAGCATAATGAGTTTTTTGGGGGGTAGAATAATGATCTGTGAACTGAACATTCTTTATGACAGTAAAATGGTGGTTTTTGACATCAAATTATTTTTGATAACATAATGACAAATTTATGAATCTAGATACATCACTTATGGCATTATGATTCTTCATATGTCTATTATTCAATTATAATTTGACTTATGGCACCAAATTAATTATGATGGCAAAATGGTGAGTTTCAGACTTGAAAATTAATCATGAAAGTATGATACCAGTTTTGTAACATCACAGTTACTGATGATACCACAATCTTCACTTGTGATATCAGACTTGTTTCTATCACATGCTAATTCATAAGGACAATGTTTTTTTGACATTACAAAATTTAGTCATGTCATTAAAACTGATTTACAATCATAATGGTAAGATTTAATTGTTATGCTTTTATGATACAGTTCCATAGGTGCTCCATCCTCCACCCCAAGATTCCTCTCTCCCATTGATTTCCCCTTTATTATTATCATGTAGAGTTCTTCATGAGTAGTCATAAGTACATCATTTTACTATTTATATGTATCCTGTCATTTTTAGGTCAGAGTCATGTTTCTTTCATCTTCAGGCTGCTATCCAATTGTCCCAATGACATTTGTTGAAGAGAGCACTAAGCTTGCAGCAAACTTACTTATGGCTCTTTGAAATGTTCATGTCCCATAGAAAAGCAATATGGATGTGATATCTTATAGATAGAACTGAAAATATGTTGGAGTGATCCTCAGATCTAAAGCACAGCAGGTTACACCAAGATCAGCACCATGAACAGCCAAGTTATTTAAAACACATGGAGACTCCCTAGTCCTGGGGACTGCTCAAACCAGAAGGGGCAGAAAGGCTGTACAAGCAATGGTGAAGCCACAGAAAGAGATCACAATAGGCTGGGAGTGGTGGGCCAAAAGCTGGTAAGGTGAAGATTGTGGTAGAAACCTAGCACAAGAGTTCAGGCCTGAAATGCACTGGATGGAGTGGCACAAGTGACTACAAATGAAGAAATGGGTACCAAACTCAATCAGTGGGTGGCATAGCTTAGAAACCTGCCCTAAGTAGAAGCATAAGCTAACCAGAAGTGCAATGACTAACAGCAAAAGAAGAGACAGCAGCACAATCAATATTACTAGTCTTTTGCCCAAAAAGGAGAAAAAGCCTTTATCAAAATCAGCATTAACTGATGAATACATTGAGGAATGGGGGAATTTTTTGAGAAGCACATAAAAGAAATATAGGAATATATCTCACAAGAAACAGTAACACTGGAATGGCATCTAGCAGAATTGTGAGAAATGAAGGTAACAACAAAGCAACTTAAAAATTCAGTTAGCAATCTCAATAATAGAATGAGGCAGAAGAAAGTATCTCAGATTTTGAAGATATTTCTTGCCACACTGGATAAACAATAAAAATTGGAAGTATGACCCAGTACGATGGCCTAGCAGCTAAAGCCCTTGCCTTGAACCTGCCGGGATCCCATATGGGCACTGGTTCTAATCCTGGCAGTTCCACTTCCTTTCCAGCTCCCTGCTTGAGGCCTGGGAGAGCAGTTGAGGACTGCCCAATGCCTTGGGATCGTGCACCCAAATGAAAGACCTGGGGGGATTTCCTGGATCCTGACTTCAGGTGAGCTTAGCACTAAACATTGTAATCACTTGAGGAGTAAATCATTGGATGGAAGATCTTCCTCTCTGTCCCTCTATGTATATCTGACTTTGCAATAAAACGAAATAAATCCTAAGAAAACATTGGAAGTGGAGTTTGGTGAAGCTAAAATAAATGTTGAAAAATTTTGTGAAACTACTGAAAGAGCAAATATAAGAGTGATGGGAGTTCCAGAAGGTTCAGAAGAAGAATCTGGGTTTAAAAAATATATCCAACAAAATAATAGATGAAAATGTCCCTAATCAGGAGAAGGAATTGGAAACAGAATACATGAGGGTGGAAAAGTAATCCCAACAGAGTTAACCAAAAGTAATCTTCATTTTCATGCTATTGACAGTTGAACATAAGCAACAGATACTTCAATGTGCACATGAAAAAAAAAATCAAATCACATATAGAGGAACGACAATCAGTCTCACAGCTGACTGCTCACAGGAATTCTTAAGGCCCGAAGAGAATGGAGTGAGATACTCCATTCCAAAAGGAATAACTTGTCAGCCAGGAATAACATACCCAGCAAAATTTCTTCTGTGTTTGAAAATGAAATAAAATTCTTTATGAGAAGTAAAAGCTCAAAGAATCCACCTCGTCCAGAGTTGCCCTGAAAATAATACTTAAAGATATTTTCTTGACAGAGAAAGGGAATAATCCCAAGAAAGCCAACAGCATATATGGAGCACATCCCAATAAAATAACAACAGAAAACTAAATCAAACAATGAACAACCCAACACTAAAATGAAAGGACCGGATTACAACCTGTCTATATTAATCCTGAATGTAAATGCCTTAAACTCATCAATCACATAGCATAATTTATACAAATGGATTTTTTAAAAAAACCCATCTATCTCTTGCCTATATGAGACACATCTCACCAACAAAGATTGGCAAAAACTGGGACTGGTGCAGTAGCCTAACGGCGGATGTCCTCTCCTGGCACACGTCAGGGTTCCATAGGGGAGATGGTTCCAATCCCGGCAGCTGCACTTCGCATGCAGCTACCTGCTTATGGCCTGAGAAATCAATAGAGGATGGCCAACATCCATTGGGATCTTGCACCCAGGTGACAAACCCAAAATGAGCTCCTGGCTCTTGGCTTCAGATCAGAGCAGCTCTACCTGTTGTAGCTGTTAGGGGAGTATATCAACAGACACAAACCTTCCTCTCTGTTTAGCCTCCTTTCTGTTTATCTGAATTTCCCCTAAAATGAAATAATTTTTAAAAACATGATTTGTGGAATCTTAAAGGGAAAAGATGTAAAATGTTATTCAATCATGATGGAACTGAGAAAGAGGTAGTTTATCCACTCCTATATCAAATAATATAGACATTGATCCTTAAGAAATTAAATGAGACAAATAACTACATAATGATCAAAGGCTCTATTCAGCAAGAAGTGATCATCATAATAAATGTATATGCACCAAATGCCATGGCACCTAAAGAAACACATATCAATGAATTTTAAGGGAGAAATAGACTCCATTACAGTAATAATAGGGCAACTAGATGTCCAAATTACAGCAGTTGATAGATTAATGAGACTGAAACTCAGCAAGAAAAAACAGAACTCACTCAACACTAGAGCTAATGGGCTTAATATCTACAAAACCTTTCATATTACAGACAGAATACACTTTGTTTTCCCTCAGAACATGGAACTTTTTTCAGGATTGATCTTCTTAAATGCCACAGAACAAGCTTCAGCATGTTTAAAAAACAAAAACAAACGAACAAACAACAACAACAAAAAAACCTGAAATTATACCATGCACCTTCTCAAATCATCATGCTGTAAATCTTAAATCCAAAAAGTCAAAATACCACAGAAGACATGTGAACATCTAGAGACTGAATAATATGCTATTATATTAAAAATAAATAGAGCATATCAGAGGGGAAATTTAAAAATGCTTGAAACAACTGATCGCAACAACACAATATATGAAAATGTATGGAACGTGATCAATGCAATGCTCACTGAAAAGTTCATCTCAACCAATGCTTATGCTGATAAATTAGAAAAGCACCAAGAAAATGAGCTAACCATACATTTGAAGGAGCTAGAAAAACAACAGCAAAGCAGTCCCAAGATTATCAGGAAAATGGAAATAACCAAAAAAAAAAAAAAAAAAAAAAAAACAAAAACCAGGAAATAATACAAAATAGAGATTAAAAAACAATGAAAACAATGTGTAAGATCAATGTATCAAAGAGCTGGTTCTTTGAAAAGTCAACATATTAGATACCCAGCTAGCCCAAATAATAAAAAAAGAGGAGGGAGATGATACAAATCAATAGAATCACACACACACAAAAAAAGGAAATGTAAAAACAGATTCGTTGGACATGTATGGAATTATTAACAAGTATTACAAACAACTATAAGCCAATAAATCAGAAGACTTTCAAGAGATGGATAGATATTTGTGCACATGTGATCTACCAAAGTGAATCATGAGGGAATAACCTAAATTTACACAATAAGGATGAGATTGAATAAATATTTAAAGCCCTCCCAACCAAGAAAACCTTAGAGTATATATCTTTACCACAGAATGCCCCAAAATGTTTCAAGAAGAACTTACCCAAATTCTCCACAAGCTATTTCAAACAATGAAAATTTAGGCAAGCTTTCCAAATGCTTTCTCTGAAGCCAATATCACTTTAATATCAAAGCCAGCTAGAGACACAACAGAAAAAGAGAACTACAGACAAATATTCCTGATGAATACAGCTGCAAAGATTATCAACAATGTTCTAGCAAACAGGCAGTAGTATAGACTTACATTTAGTCTGGAGGATGGCACAGATTGGGGCAAACAAGGACCCGAGGAACAACATCTGAAGGTCTTCCATGCATAACCCGCCCCTGTACTTGAAGGGTTGGATCATAAAACCCACCAGTGAGAATCAGAACAGGGAATGGGTAATGTGAGGCTTGTCCATGACACTAACCAGCACATGAGTTAATTAGGTCTGGGGCCAAATCTGTTGGGGAGTTAATTGTCCGACTCATGGGGAAGAGCGATCACCACTGGCGCATTAAGATCTGTTGTTGGCAACAAGTCTGTTAGTAGAGCTAAGGAAATGAACCACCTGGGTTAAGATTCTTGCTGGTGAATGGGGAGATCCAGAATGGGGGTAGCAAGCTGGGCTGGACATGGCTGCAATCTCCCCCAGCAAGGGTGGGGACTTGGTCTGGGGAGCACCAGACGTGGCTACACTCCAGTATAACACTGGTGCCCATGAAAACCAGGGTGGATGAACAGCCTTGGCTAGGTCTCATCTCCCTCTGAACCATGTGAAGGTTATATTTGGGGGTGTTGACCAGTTGCTGCTGGGCTGCAACACCCAACAGTAGAATTGATTGGGTATGGGTTGGTTGGGCAAGTATACTGTTCCTGTCAGAACAAGAGGAGGAAAAAAGTCAACCTGGCCCAAGGATCCGCCAGTGTGCCATGGAGAGGTGACCTGATAGAGGAGGATGGGTAATGCCTTTGTCAGGACACATTCCCTGCATAAGAGTGTAAGAACCAAGGCAAAGAGCAGCCCAAACCAGTCAGCATACATGCAAGTCATGTGTAGGGGTTGGGCCAGGCTGGGATAGTTCATAATACTTCCTGGCAGACGAAGACGGGGTGCAGGAGTAGCCAGGTCAGGCCACAGTTAGCCAGTTCACCCCAGGGCTGAACCAGGGGGCTGACTGTGTGGGAAAGGCTGTAGCACAAACTAGTGGGAGCTGGAATTGACAGGTAACCATGTCAGTCTGGGGATGGTGAGTGTCAGGACTGTGAGCCCTGGCGATGGGAGGTCCAGCAGGGTCCAGTTGCCTGGCCTAGTTCTTGGGCCTGCCTACATGGTGCATGTCAGGTTCATGAGCCATGAGGGAAGGTGGTCCAGTTGAATCTGGGTCATTTGGTCAAGGTCCTTGAGCATGCCTGTGAGAACTGGTCCTCCTCAGTGGAAAAGACTGAGTAGTGGACCCCTGGCCCAAATCCACATAGAGGGTATGGCCGTGCATTGGAGCTTTCAGCAGACTTCTGTTACATAGCAGAGGAAGGAGAATAGAGCAGATTGGATAACTACCCCAGCCCAACAATGACAGCAAATATTTGGATGAATGGACTTTGTGGTGGACTATGTCAGCCCAATGGACATTGAAAGTGTTCCATCATCCTGGCATGGATGATGGTTCAACAACATTTCAGAACTATCAAAATGACTCATGAAGAATCCTTGGAGATATGCCACATCAAGCACTGGGTCAATATTGGGTGGTTGTTCCCCATTCCTTGCTAGTGGGGCAGTTGACAGCCCTGCTGTGGCTTCTCTCATTGTTTTCCCCAGTCTTTCCAGATACTAGGAAAAAAAAAAAATGGAACACTTGGAAACACTGATCACACCTTTTCCCCTGACTCTCAGTCCTTCTCACCCTGACCAAATATGTAAACATCATTTAAAATAAAAAAAAAGAATAATTAAATAAAAATTATTTAACACTCAAAAAGGCCACCGAAAACACAGGCAGCAAAGCCAAACTAAATAAATAGGACCACGTCAAACTAAAAGCTTCTGTACAGCAAAGAAAATGATCAACAAAGTGAAGAAGCAACCAACAGAGTGGGAGACAAATTTTGAACACTACACAACCAACAAGGTACTAATATTCAGGATTCGCATTGAGTTTCAGAAACTCAGTGCCAGCAAAATAAGCAACTCTGTAAAGAAATAGTCAAGTGAAAAGAACAGACATGTTTCAAAAGAACAAATTCAAGTGGCTAATAGACATGAAAAAATACTCAGGTTCCTTAGCTGTCAGGGAAATATAAATGAAAACCTCATTGAGGATCCACCTAACTCTAGTGAGATTGGTCTACATTCAAAACTCTAGTATAACACCCTATTGGCTTGCATGTGGGCAAAACGTACCTATGTTCACTGTTCGTGGGAATGTAGGCTAGTACAACCACCATAGAAGTCAGTATGGAGAGTGCCAAGAGACCTGAAAATTGACCTGCTATATGACCTGGCTATCCCACACCTGAGAATATATTCAGAGAAATGAAACCTGCATATGAGAAGGTGATCCATAATTCTATATATTTATAGTAGCACAATCTACAATAGCAAAGACATGGAAACAAGTCAAATGCCCACCAAACCAAGAATGGATAAAGAAAAAATGCTATATCTATGCCATTGAATACTACTCAGTGAATAAAGAAAGAATATAATTTTGACATCTGTAAATAAATGGTCTCAACTAGAGACTATTTTGCTCAGTGAAATAAATCAATCCCCAAAGAACAAATATCATATGTTCTCTCCAATATAAGACAACCTCCTTGCAAAATACAAGCTCAATTGACCTGTTATACCTTCCCTAAATCTGATGGATTTCAATATTTTTGCTTTAATAAAACAGATTTTCCCTTATTATATTCCTCACTGAATCAGAGTCATGCAGCACACCATTTTCTTCAAGAAGTTTTGTGATTTTCCTTTTCATTTCTTCAGCATTGCATAAGTTATTCTGTACCATGTTATTTAACTTAATGTTGCCATAAATTTTCTGTTTTTTTTTTTAGTTGTTGGTTTTGTTTTATGGCTTTTCATTTAAAGGGATGTATAGTAACTGCATAAAAGCAACTATCATATACAGATGTGAAGATAAAATATAGTATCCATCTGTACTTCCAAATCAAAGATATACTCCTTTTTTATTGCATTTAATTTTATAACAACATTTCATAGGCTCTGATATTCTAAGGGGAGGGGAAGGGGGAACATCAGAGATGTACTCCTAATGAAACTGTTGAATATATCTTGACAGCAGAATGCTGAACTCTGTGCAATTGTCCATACGTAAAATGTAAGGATATACTTAAATAGCAGAATGATTGTTTAAAAAGAACTATAGTGTTGGAGCAATATAGGGGAAATCAGTGGGAGGTGCAGATTTGTGGTGAAGAGGAAAACCCAGAGCCTATGAAACTATCATAAAATAAAAAAGAAATAGAAAAAGTGGAGCAGTTGGGCCTTGAACCAACAATATATGAGACACTGATGGTGTAGCAATTCAAGCCAAGTGTCAGTGTGAGGAGTTCTTGCCCCAGGGTGCTGAGGGGCAACAGCACAACCCCAGGCATCACCTTTGCAATTTATGTAAGATGTTCTCTACATCCTGCAACTCCAAGACTGCAGGTGGTACTATGACTCCTGGAGTACCTTGCGCTGCTGGCTCAGCTGGAGTGCTCTGCCTACATCCCTCTGCTATAGACAGCTTTGCCTTGCGTTCTCCAGGTCCGTGCTGCCTTTCAGCCATTGCACAGGAGGAAACAGACATAAAGTGCAAGCAGTTGTCCCTGTCCTTCCTTCTGCTTGTTGGGGCAAGCATGGAGAATGTGGATGTTCATTCCCTATCTCCTGGCTGCTGAGCAAGTGCTCTACCAGTTCAAGTAATTCTCTGTATTATGTGCATGACTTACTGCTCTTGTGGGGGCAGTAGGCAAGTTGCATCTGCACATTCTTGTCTGCTGTTGGGGATCTGAGGACACAGGAAAGATCAAGGCCATTTATCAACAATCTGGGTTGAACAAGAGCAGGGCAAGATCAAGGACTATTCCACCTCATGAGAGGAAGAGGAAACGTTGATGCTGGAAAACCATGTTGCCTGCAGATTTCAAGATTCAGAGAGCAGAAGCAGGGTGGGAGCACCCTCTTAGAACCACCTAGCTTAACATTTCTATTTCTATTTCTATTTCTATTTCTATTTCTATTTCTGTTTCTATTTCTATTTCTATTTCTATTTCTGTTTCTATTTCTATTTCTATTTGAGTGGGGCTGTCTTTCTCTGAGAGAAGGGGTGTAATCATTTGATTCTTCCTGTTTTGAAACAAGTAACTCTTGTGTATTAGGTAAATGACTGGAACACCATAGAGCAAAAATGTTTGATCATGTATCAGGTGTTAAATATTTTAATAAAATGCTACATTGAATTATAAATTGTGTGTGTTTTCTGTCCATAATATTCATATATATGTGTGTGTATGCATATATTGTGGTATGGCTGAAAATGCTGGGTCACAAAATAGTCTTATATTGCTAGGATTGACAAAATCTAATTTCCCAGCAATTTTGATAAATACATTATCAACTGCATTCACTATACTTTACATTATATCTCAACTTACCCATCCTTACTTGAAATGTACTCTTGAACCACCATCTCTTCTGATCTTTCCCTCTGCTCTCATCCTGATCTACTCCAAGGCACTAGTCACAAGCATTCTCTTCTCTGCTTCTGTGAGTGGCACTTTTTCAACTCCCTGAAAGAAATCAGACAGCATTGGTCTTTCTTTGTCTCCTTGATCTCATATAACTTTCTACCCTCCAGCTTCATACCTGCTTCTTCAGTGACAGAATGCCCTGATCTTTAGTGCTAAATTGTATGTAACTGTGTATCTGCAACACATTTTCTTTATTCATTTGTTTGCTCATGGAAGCTGAGGTCAATTCCATGGCTTGACTTTTTGGGAAAACACTTGCATTGACTGTGGGAGTGCAGACAGGTCTACATGCTGGCACTTGCCGGCAGAGAATCATCCAGTTCAGTCACCATGCTGGTCCCAGGAGTTCTCATTTTACTCTCATGAGGCGGCATTATCTTGTGTGCTATAAAAACTGTTCTAATTTGCATTTCCACCAAACATGCCCAAGAATTCACATTCATTCAGAGTAATAGAACTTGCTAACATTTCTCTTTGGATAATAGTGAATTTTATATGACATATTAGTATAAAAACAAAATAAGGGTGATATTATGGCATGGCTTGTTAAGATGACAATAGGGATGACTATCTCATGTACAAGGTCATGTTTTTGATCACTGGGCACTTTGATTTGCTTTCTTGTTAATGTTTCTCAGAAGAAGCGTATAATGCCTCAAGTACTTGTTTCTCTCCTAGGCATATGACTGAGTCAGATGGAATTTTGGGCTACTAGCACTGGTCTTTCCCACTTTACCTGATATGGGCATTCAGTGAGTCAAATGGCATACTGAGGATAACACTCTTTCTCCCTGTCCTTTAGCCTTTCATATATATAATGCACAAATAAATACATAATAGGTATACAGACATAAACATATAAAATTTAAATAAGCAGAAACATATACAAAAGTTAAGGATACATGGTGTTTTGGTACTTTAAAGTATTTCTACCCTCCCCTGTCAAAGAGGTGTGAGAACGTCAGAAAAGTGTTGATTATAACAGCAAGCACATGGGAGTACATTACCTAATTATATCGATTTTTACATATTTGAAAATTTTCAGCCAAAGTTTATAAATTTGACATCTCAGTCATTCAACGGTGTAAAAGCAAATTTCTTCGTCTTTAAAAAATAAAACTTTTCAGTTTTTTTTCATGTAAGTGATAGGCAGAGCTTTGAGCCAGGCTGAAACTAGCAGGCAGGAACTCCTTTAGGATCTCCCACCTGGGTGTCAGGGGCCCCAGCACTTGGGCCATCATCTCCTGTCTCCCAGAATCCATTAGTAGAAAACTGTCCTGCAAGCAGAGGAGCCAAGACCTGAATCCACGTGCTGATGGAAACTGCAGGCACACCGAGTGGTGGCTTCATGCACCATTTTAGAAAAAATAACTGCCCAAAATTTTCATTTGAGAATATTTTGTTCATTTGGGTGAAATTGGTGTCTG
Organism: Ochotona curzoniae; assembly: GCF_017591425.1. Lineage (NCBI taxonomy): Eukaryota > Metazoa > Chordata > Mammalia > Lagomorpha > Ochotonidae > Ochotona > Ochotona curzoniae. The sequence goes on along the minus strand of NW_024466366.1, from coordinate 126,319 downwards.
CTTTCTATCACAGGCTGATGTGCTCACTGGTAAGCTTCTTGGATCATATGAGTCTTCTGAGTCTCTCATATGTAAACTCTATGAGAGCTCTGTACTTTCTTTAACTCACTCTCGCAATTCTATTAATCACACAAATGACTAAAGAACATTGTCCATGTCTACTTTTATAGCTGAAGCACACTTTTCACACAGACAGCATTTTGAGCAGATAGTTCTTACAACATTCAATCATACTTATGATGTCACCATTCAGACCAGAGCCTCTGGCCACAGCAGCACCACAAGAGGCCTGTGGGCTGGTGCCGTTCTGCTGACTCTCTTTGTTGTTCTGATTCTTGGGGTTCAGGGTCTCACTTCCTTAGCTTTCCTTAATCCTAGTGATGGGGCACATATAATATCAGGCTGTGCCACATATAATATCTTTGGGTGTTGAGCAATTGAGAGCACACAACCAGTGATGACAGTGATTTGCCAACAGGCTCCATGTCACAAAGCAGGGCAGCATCCAGAAAGATTTCAAACATTTGGCCTCTGTGTCATCAAGAGATTTTGGACTTGTCACCGCAGACCCCAGATGAGGGTAGGAAAACATCAGACCCTGTGTCTGAATCCTGCAACCAGGGGTTTCACACTTTAAATCCAATCAACCATGTTGTCACATACATGTCTCTTGCATCAAGGAGAACCTCAGCAAGGGCCACAATATTTCTTGCAGCCAGTGTTGGACTCTGGCACGTTTCTGCTCTGAGGACCAGGCAAGACTCCAGACTTACTATCTGTAAGGAAGAGACAAGTTAAAGGTCAGCAAGACACCTGGAAACCTGAGGATGGATTAGTGTGGGATAGGAGATAGTCGGGGCCAGCAAAGGAAAAGCCTGCTGGTAGTGAAGGAGCCACCTTGGTGTTACAGGTGGTGATTGAGGGGACCCCTGATTTCGAGTTGTAGGAGGATGAGGACTGGCATTTTTGGCTATTAAAAAGAAAAACACCAATCATCCCCACAAAGCATCAAACCAATTACATCCCTCCTGTTAGGCAAGTAGAATAACAACCACACTGGAGAAGCCACACATATGAGCGCTTCTCCTCTCAGTCCTCTTCTTGTTAAGGGCATCTTGTGCACCAACTACACAGTTACATCGTATTAAAGGACAGCCCAAACTTAACAGCCCTGCAGAAAAGAACTGTAAAGACTGAGGGAGCAGATCAGACTGGTCGAAACCATTGGAAAATACACACTCATGCACATGGGTGTGTTTTTGTTTGAAGGCACTGATGTTGTGCACATGTGCCTGTGAAATGTACCTGTTGATGCTAATGGTGGAAAAATAGATTTGCTTTTGGGAAAAACTAATAATCTTTGAAGAAACTTGACATGGATGACTTGAATAACCAGCGTAACATTTTAGAAAAAAGATTTTCATTTGACTGTCTAGGACCTTGGGACTGGATATTTGGAATCAGAAGGACAGGAAAGATGGAGACATGGCCAAATGTCCTCTGTCAGCCCCTTAGGTGGCCTGTGAGTCTTTCTGGGCAGCTCCAGCTTCACCAGCATGGTACAGAATGCAACCTCCGTATACCACTTTGACACATAGGGTGGTGACCAAGGACAAGGAAAAAGCTTGTGCTGGCAGGACATGTGGTTTATGGAGACTGTGAATGTGCAGATTCCAGGAAGCGTGAACCTGAGTGGTGTGGATGAGATCCTGATGAACTGAAGACTATGTCTAGACATGTACACACATTTGTTAGATGAATCCAAGAATGAGTACATAGCCAGTCTGAGGACAAAACCATGGCAAGACTTTGTACTATATTCAAACAAAAGCAAATGTTTATGTGAGTTTTGCTGTGTTAAACTGTACTGTAGCACAAATTCCACCATTTAAAATTTTAAGTATTCAAACATATTGTGCACATTTAGAATGTGCAACTGTCACCCTTGAGTATTTGCAGAACATTCTCATTAGCCCAAATAGAAACGCTGTATTCATTAAACATTGCCTGCAAATCTTACTCTTATTTGAGTATCCTGTAATCTCTCCCCTACTGCTTCCTCCATGAATTTTCCCATTTTAGGCACCTTATGTAAATGAATTCGTGAAAACATTGTAATTTACAAAGCAAAAATTTTCAACCCTGGGTTTTGTTTCTTACACTCACCTGAACTTCAGAATATAGCTTAAGTGCTCTACGTCGGTTTCATCTGTGAAATAAATAGGGATACTGAGAAGCTAAATCATAAAATTACAGAAACATTAGTAAAATTTTGGTGCACCTTGCGCACATGGTACTGAAAGATTATTGGTGTGTGCTTATCAGTGCGATGATTTTTTTTTCACTATAGAAACTGCTCTTGATGGCAAGTATATTGGTTCAGTGGGTGAGTTCTCTCCTTGCATGCATCAGGATCCAGGGTGGGGACTACTTGGGAGTCATATACATCTGTGTATACCTTCCTTAACAAAAGTAGCCACATTAAATACACTGGAGAGGAGAAGACCTAGATGTTGGGCTATTCAACAAATATTATCAAGCAGTTCTGAAGGTGCTGAAGATGTGAGCACACACTCTCATAAAATGTCTAGAAAGCTTGGAAGTCTCAGTAAAATGGGAAGATAAGAAGACTAAGCAGGGGTCCAGCACAACAGCATAGTGACTAAAGTCCTTGCCTTCCATGTGCTGAGATGGCATATGGGCCCTAGGTTATATCCTGGCTGTTCCACATCCCTCCCAGATCCCTGGTTGTAGCCTGGGTAAGAAGTCAAGGATGGCCCAAAGGCCTTGGAATCCTACACCCATATGGGAGATGCAGAAGTAGCTCCTGGCTGCTGGTTCAAATCAGCTCAGCTCTGTGGCCACTTGGGCAGTGAACCAGCAGACAAAAGGCTTTTCTCTGTATTTCCTCTTCTCTCTCTAAATCTGACTTTACAGTAAAAATTAAGTCTTTAAAAACTTACTTTAAAAGATTGAGCAATGAAATTGAATCACTGTATAAAGCAGATATCAAAACAAACAAACAAACAGGCAAAACAAAGCAAAACCTCATGTGGACAGAGCCAGTGCACTTGAATAGAAAATAGTGACCAGTTACAAATAAATGAAAAACAAATATGGGGTTTTACAATTGAACAGAACCTCAGAAATCAACGGAAAAATATAACAAAACATCGAAACTTCACATCTTTGGAAAAGCAGCAAAAGCGAGGCAAGAGAGGTGAAAAATATTTCCAAGGATTCATGACAAAAGTATTTCTATGTTTACTAAGAACATATCATCCTGTGTACTCAAAACATGAAACCAACTTCAAGCAGTTAAACTCATAGAAACTATACATATCACAACCACAGGACTAAAGAAAAGCACTTGAATAGATCTTGAAAACAACCAGAAAACAATCAGAACTTTTCCAGCATCTACACGTTTCCAGCATCTGCTTTTTGGTGCTCTCAACTTGCCCTTGCCTTTTCCTCTCAATGAATATACCCTCACTCAAGGGAATACAGTCAGTTTTGAAAAGATTTGTTTTGGTTTCCACAGAGCTCTAGGCAGCCCTAAAACTGGATAACATGATCCAGATGAATAAGAAAGAATGGATAGCACATAGCATCTGGTGAAGAATCTCAAGTGGTAAAGCACTTTGTTATCACATGGGAGGTGGAGGGTGTCGATGCCCACATTCACCACAGTGCTTTCCTTTTTTTTTAATAATAAGCTCACCAGCTTGAATAAATTGAGGAAGCACCCATATGAACATTTATGATTTAGAAGACCAAAGAGAGAATAACAAAGACTTGGAGATGACCTCGCACAAGCACATGATACAGGGCACATTTTATGCTTCGTTACTTTCTTAGTTCAGAATATCCAGAAGTATAGGACACACTAGGTTGTTCTTTTGTTTCCTGGCTCTTTGAGTAGCTAGGTTAACTTCACCCAGTCCTGTAGACCTAGCTTTCTGCTCATGGAGCAGAAAAGCAAAGCACTAAGCAGCAAGTGGTCCCACGGAAACTGACAAGAGTGCAGCCAGAAGGACATGCATGTCAATTCCTGGGGCTGATCCTGCCCTGTCAACATGTGTTTCTGATCCTGCACAACACACTTCAGACTCTGAGAGCTCAGCCAAGTGATAATTCACTTGGGATCGTGGTTTGCATGTGTTCCAGGTATAACCTAACATCAGTGCAAAGGTTTTGAAAATGGAGTTGATGCATCATTCCAAAAAGCTTGTTGGTACTTCTAGGCTGGGGTATCTGAGACACTGTAGGAGGAGGTGGAGGCTGGGGAAGGAGTCATTGTAGTAATTTTGTAGCAAATTTTTCAAGACCTCAAAGTAACCTGCAATACATTTAGAGCATTTATTCCATACTAGATGTGCTAGGGAATCCTAGTCCTGTGAGAAGTGGCACTCCATAGACACTAATGATGAAAAGACTCAGATGCTTGGATATTTTGCAAGTATAATCATGTGGTTGGGAAGATGTTGAAAAAATAGAGGCCTGCTGTCCTGAAATGGCTAGAAAATGAGGCTGCCTCAGCAGAGGAATGAAAGGCAGAAAGAAGACCAATCAGTACTTTTGAATTAAAACAAAATAACCGGATCAAACAAACCCAAACAATCAAAAGCACTTGTTGGTCTCAGTGCTCAACTTGAAAGGTGATAGAGGAACTCAGTGAACAGTGAACTTAAATAGAAAACAATCACAAATACAGAACGAAATTGCAAACTGGTTCTTCAAACTGAGCAGAAGTTCTGGGTTAATAGGAAAGAAAGACTAAAATTCACATCTTTTTTGAATCAGATGGAGAGAAAAATGGTATTGGGTTAAATTATTTGAAGAATCAATGGTTAAAACTTTGTAGCTTTGAGGAAAGAATATCTTATGATTTGAGAATTTAAGTTTCCTTAGTAATACAATGAAAGAAATTTAACTTGAGGCACATTAACAATTCAGCTTCTAGAGTAAAATGAGGAGGATAATTTTAATGATGATGTTTTTGTGTCAGAAAGCACTGAGATACCAAAAGAAATGTAATGACATTCTTAAATGTTGCAAGAAAAGAACTGCCCAGCCAGAATTGTACTTACAGGATAATACACACATTTTCCCTTGTTAAAGTTTTTTTTTTAAATGTTGTACACATGTCCATAGGCAAAGAGGGAACTGTGCTTTCTGAGGTTTCTGTGAAATAGAGCTCATCCCACTCGCCTAGTAATCAAGGAGTCTCTACTTTGTAACTCAGTGGGAATAGCCACCTATTTTTGTTCCCTCCTTTGGACCCTGCCCCATCAATGCTTAAATTCAGAAGGCTCTCTGCTGGCCACTCACCACATTCTCCCACACTCGGATCAGTGAAATTCCAGTGCTCCTGCAATTTTTTGGTGTTTTCTTCTATCCTTCAGAGACTGAATCATTCTTACACTTTTGAAGGCCCCTTTAGGACACTGGCACTCACAGTATCCTGTTCTTTATAACATAAAAGGGAATATCTGTGTTATGGGGTCTCTGAGAGTGGACAATCATGTGCCTGGCTATTGGCCACTCACCAGTAAGAAAATGCAAGGACTTAACTTTGTTCTTTAATCCCCTTTTCTTGGAGAATAAAGCACACCCCAGGTGTGACGACAGGTAGCACAGCAAACAGCTGAGATTTTATGCTTACTAGTCTAGGTCAGGTTTGGAAGACGCAAATTGTCTTAAATTTTCTTTACTGTAGAAGAATTTTACTTCATTTTCAAAGACAAAAAATAGCTTTACTGGATATGTTATCCTAGGGTGACAAGTTTTTTTTCCTTTAGAATTTGGAATATGTCATTCCATTCTCTTCTTGCCTGTAGAGTTTCCTGTGAGAGATCTCCTGTGAGTTTAATTGGCATTCGTTTATATGTCAATTAATTTTTTTCATGTGCACATTTAAGGATCTGTTCCTTATGTTCAATAGAAGAGAGCTTGATGATCATGTGTCTTGGTGAAGATCATTTTGATCAGACCTGTTGGGAGTTCTGTGACCCTCCTGGATCTTCCTTCCTAATTCTTTCTCTAGATTAGGGAAATTTTCCTTTATTATGCCATTAAATATATGGGTAAAACCAGTTTCTCTTTCTACACCTTCTGGGACTCCCATAACTCTTATGTTTGGTCTCTCAATAGTGTCTTTCATTTCTTGAATACTTTTTTTGGCCTGATCCAGCTCTGCCTCCAACTTTATGTTTACTTCTCCCTGAGGACAGAAAATATCTTCCAATTCTGAGATTCTTTCTTCTGCTTGCTTCATTCTATTTTGGAGATTCTCCACTGTACTTTTAATTTGCTCTACTGTGTTCTTAATTTCTAATATATCAGCCCTGTCTTGCTTTCTTGCTGCTATTGCTTGCTAAAAGATTCCTTAAATTCTTTCAACTCTTGTATGTGCTTCTCATTGTTGGTCAAAAACTTTAAAATGAGTTTTCTGAATTCTGTGTCCCCCATTTTCTCGATGTCTTCCTCAGTGAACTCTGAGGTTGACAATGACTTCTGCTTCTTTATAGGGGAGTTTTTTAACAATAACCATTGTGCCTTTTCTCTTCTTTTGATCTTGGTCATTGTACTTCTGGTTAGCAGATTCTTCTCCTTGGGGCAGAGTTCTAAGCTGTATCACCCACAGGTCTACAGTTTGATTTTACTTATTGGAGTTGGTATACAAGTTTTTGCTTGCAGCCACTTGTGACATTCCGTCCAGCAAGGTCCAGGTCTGGGTACTTATGTTAGATTTTCACGAAGAACTCAATAGCCCCAGCTCCTGGCTCACCTATCTCCACCTCCTGTGATACTGTGCTGAGACTGCACCATTGTCTCTGCTACCTTTCTCCCACTTTTAGTTAAAGCAGATCCCAGGATTATGGAGACATCAGGTGTTCTTTATACCTACGTTGTTGGTGGTGCTGATCTTGCCAGAAACCTGTTGGACGTTAGAACTGGGTGCCACACGGACCTATTTTGACCTGTATGTCGCCATGGTTGGTATTGTTTTCCTGTGGTACCAGTGCAATCCAGGGAACTTGGTGAGTTCTCGTGAGCTCAGCACATGCACAGTTACTGCTGTCCCTTGCAGTCCTAAAGCTTTTGTCACAGTGTATAAAATTGTGTCTGATGTACCACTGCTAGAGTTCTTGATCTGCTGGCCATCAGTTCTGAGGGCTACCCAGACCTATCTCGGATGGAACCCATAGAATGCCATGTCGATGCAGTTCACTGAGTCAGAAATGAGTTCGCTCCCAGCTCAGTTTATGCTCAGTCCATACCCTTGCCTTTGCCTCCTTAGGCAAAATGATGTCCAATTTGGCTCTTGGGGCTGACTGGGCTCTGAAATTCACCCTGTTCTCTCAATGCCCATCCGGGATCTACTGCTCTGTCTCTGCTCCTGGCCAAGTTAAGCAGACCAGCAGGATGGATAGTTCCTTTTCTTGGTTTACCTCCAAAGCTCCAAGTGAAAGTCCCTTCCCACCTGGCTGCTGATGGAGTTCCAGCTGCTGGTGGAGTTCAAATTGTGGTTAACTGAATGCCACTGGAGTATCAGTCGCTGCAATACCACACCATTGTGTGAACTGCTTTCCTGTGTCTGTCTGTCTCCAGGTACCACTCTGCCGTTGTTCTGTCCTCTCCTATATCTGGGAATGTGTCCTCTCTGCTTCATCCTTATTAAAAGTTTCTCCATCCATTTAAACGTGTCCTTGCCCTATCCCACCATCTTGATTCTCCTTGAGCAGGACTTTTACTCAAATTTCTCACAATTATTTCCTAAGCTTTGATTCATCTTTTTATGTCAATTTGACTACAGTCAGGTTTATCCAATGAGAAGCAATTTCCAATTCACTTTGCAATGAGTGAATTTTTCTGCATTTCCAGGTTGTTTGTTTATTTAAATTCTTTTCAATTAACCTAAATGGCAGAGTCAAAAAAGGAGAGAGCTAGACAAAGAATTCATATCTTTTGGTTATTCCACAGTACCCTGAAAGAGTCAGCTCTGCCTAAAACCAAACCCAGGTATGGAAATTCAAACGATTTTCTCATAGTAATGGCAGGTGTACAACCTATCCACTAGCTATGTCCAAGGGTTTGCTTAATCAGGAGCTCACCGCACTATTAAAGTCAGAACTGAATTCTAGGTGCTATGATATTCAGACTTCTCAAATAGTTTCTTCATTGTTGCCACAAACACTTGAGTTTCAAGTTACTACTTGCACTATAATGATTGAAGGGTTCCTCTTTTTCTTTCACTAATGAGTTATTAATTCAGATTCTTGTTCAGTGCATCCAAGCATAAACTTCAGCATCCATTGTGTACAAGTAGAATTTTGAATGCCTCAGATCCCTATAGCACAATATTCTACAATCTTCTCACCTGTCACAGGTCCACCTCTTTACATATCTAGCTTGTATAATGAGGTTCCATTTTGTACCAAATACCTGGTAAGCCTGGCATTGCAAGGAAGTATCTCAGGGGCTGAGAAAAATTTGTGTGGGTAAATCTCCTTCCTTCTGCATCTCTGTAACTTCCTGCTATTCTCACATCTAAGTTCCTTGCATTCAAAACTAAAACCTGTTTCCTAAACTGTTAGCTTGATTGTTTAAACCAGCAGTACTGATATTTGTCTTATTTTCCTCAGTTGCTTCAGTACTGAGTAAAATAGTACTGAATAAAAATGAATACAGCATAAAGTTCAATTCCTTACTAATACCTGGATTCAGCTTCCCACTCACATGACACAGAAACTTGAGAAACCCAGTGTTTTGTTAGGAAATTCCTGATGCCTACCTCTCTGTGTCTGGACAAAGCTGGCAAACAGAGGCTGTGCAGCCATGGCAGTCACAGACTAGAGTTGAAGGGGATCTGATAACTGATGAAGGGGCTCTGAACAGTGGACAAGTGTAAGGAAAGTGGAAGAATTGGGCCCCAGTCCAGCTCAGACAAGTTTGTGTGAGACTCAGTAGACAATGAAACTCTCTGGCATCAGCAGAGGGCACAGCAGTGTGAGCTCAATGATGTGTAAGCAAAGGCTGGCCCTGCAAGAGGCTCTGCTGAGTCTCCTCCTACCTTTGCTTACCTGGCCAAAGTGATAGAAACACAGCCCATCTTGTGGTTAGAACAGTACCATTTAACCACGAAGTCACAGCTATGTCTCCATGGGAAAGCACATTCTGTTGCAGCAGGGTCTGGGCTGGCCACTGAGCAAAGAGAACATGGGTGGGTAAGAGAGCAGGTTCTCTCAAGCTAGTCCTCAGAGCAGCGTACCCAGTGTGAACTTTCCTCCTGCCTTCTCCATGCTGCCTATTGCACAGATGAGAGATAGGCCATTTCTAAAATGGCTTTTTTTAGGCACCAGAAATAATGTGTAATCCTGATAATGAGGCCACACATTCCTCACAGAGAGGTCTGGACTGTAACTGCAGAATTGGATAATCAAGAACCAGAAACATTATAACTGGAGCAATGGACAATTTAAAGAAATACACACAGAGAGAAACACAAACATCATAAAGGAATGTCTCAATGGGCTGTAAGTCCAGATTATTGTGCTGTAACCATCATTTGGTCAGGAAACAGCACCAGTAGGCAGGACCACCCCTCTTCTGGACATGAATTCCAAGGCCAAGTCTTATTCTAGCACTCTGTGGATTTAATGGTCAATATGGAGGACTTCTAAGATGTTCAGGAAGGATATTTGGAGATGCTTTAATTGTAACATGTTAGACAAGCTATGTTAAGGGGCCAGCACATGCATTCACGGCAATTGGAGAGCATATGAACCTCTATTCCCTCTCATTTAACAAGCTGGCTCAGATGACAGACAAGATGTTCCACAAGATACCTGAGCAGTGCAGTACCACTTGAACCTTGCCCTCCTCGATTGCAGGTAGGCAAATACAAGTATTTGAGTGAAAGTTACAAGTAATAATAAGGCATTGGAAAATGTCTATTTCCTACTGCACACGCTATTGATTTACTACCTTTTGGAAAACACTTATGAAGAAAAAACAATTGAGACAGCTCAATAACACACAAAAACTTCACTGTGTGAGAACAGAAGAAATACAACTATTGTTCTATGTGTTTTTAGCATTTTCATTTTTTATGATTTATTTATTATTATTGAAAGTCAAGTTTGATGGAAAAAAGTCAAATAGGAAGAAAATGTCTTCAACATGTTGGTTCACTCTCCCAAGGTCTACAGTAGCAAGAGTTCAGAAGCCAGGAGTCAGTTGCTTCTTTTGAGTGCAGGTGCCAAGTCTTTGGGCCATTCTCTACTCATTTGACAGGCCATAGAGATGGAACTGAAATGATAGTGGAGCAGCAGCAACATGAACCAGTGCCCATATGGGATCACTGAGCATATAAGTTGAGGAATTTACGCATTATGTACCCATCCGGAACCTTTAGCATTTTCTCTGTATCTTTTTCTATGTATGATTGACATGGATAACGTTAAGGTATATCAGTAAAGGGCATGATGTGATGGCTCGATAGATAAAACCTTGCCTCACAAACACAAGGATCCCATGGTAACAGTGGTACATGTCCCAGTTGTTGTACATTCCATCAAAATCCCTGCTTATGGCAAGCAGGGGAGGATGACACAAAGACGTGAGCCATGACACCCACATAGGAGACCAAGAAGAAACTCTTGGCTTCTGGCTTCACAAAGGCTCGACTACAATCATTGCAGCCACTGAGGGAGTGAATCAGTATACAGAAGATTTTCCTTTTGTCGCTCCTCCTCTCTGTAAATCTGATCCTTTCATAATAAATGTGAATTATATGTCATGTTTAATAATATTTTAAATATAATTTATATATTTCCATATATTCATTTCAGAATAAAATGTGTTATATATCTATATGAATACATAATATATCAGCAAATAAATCAAGAGATTGTGAAATTTAAAGTAAGTTGCTACCAATCAACCTCAAAACTGTTTCTAATGTGCTTTTTCAGACACTAAAAACACTGTAAACCAAAAAGCTAACTTCAGCAAGTGACCACTTCTGACTCTCACATACTTCTTCCAAGTTGACTTGAGTCTCGGTGGTGAGTGGCAGAGGTAGAATGAGATCATAGCCGACTCCAAGGAACCTGGACCCTCTGAGACCTGCTCATCATCATGCTGCCTTCTGCTCATTAGTGCAGGTTCAGTGTAATTAGGATCAGGATGTTTCTGGACTTGACAGTAAAGTGTTCACCAAGGGAGAGGACAGAGCTGGTCCCAGGGATCCAGAGCATGCAAAAGCAGCAAACTCATCACACTGACATGCTGACAGCACTGAGAGTGTCCCTGAATGCTGAGACTCAAGCAAGGATAAACAGGCCTGGCTGTGCTGCTCTGCCACAGCTTCTGCCACAGCCCTGCAGACTGCTCAGGTGAGTGAGGCTGAGTGTTTGAGTGCAGGGCTAGCTGCCTTTGCTCTAGAATTGGAAGCTATTCCAATAAGGGATGTTCAAGGTCGGGATGAAATTGTGAAGCGTCTCAGTTTCCCTGTGGAAGAGGAAGTCGTGGGTGCCCAGGGAGAGGGTGGCTATCACTTTCCAGTGCAACCAGTGGCACCTGTTTGTTTGGCCCTGGAAGGAGACTCTGTGCAGTAAAACCAGTGATGCTCTGAGCCTGAGGTTGCTCCATTTCATAGGTGTGAGCGAGACTGTGGGCATCAGGCAGCAGTGGCCTCTCAGCCTGCATGGGAAGCTCTTGCTCTCACAGGCTCCTTTTTTCTTTCATTTTAGTGTCTCTTTTTTTCTAGTGTCCTTCAGTTGTTTGTGGATTTTATAATTAATTTTTAAAATTATTTTTGACACACAATATGGCATAGTACCTAAGTATAGAAAATTGATGAAATGTGAGGATTACTTTAAGGACACATAACAACACAGGTGTGTTTAGAAATCAGTCGTTTTTCTTGTTGGGTACTGATATGAGCATTGCATGCATCTACCCATTTAATTCTCACAGTAAACCTTGGTGATAGAAAGCACCATCCTGTTACAGATAAGTCAGTGTCGGAGGGAGCCAGGTTGTAGTTCTAGGGTCATACATGGTAATGTTTCCTAAGAATATGGAGAGTAAGGACAAGGTACACAGGAAAACAAAACAGAGAAAACAAAGCCCTGACAAAACCTTTCCTCTGATCTCCCTCAGAGGAAGAGCAGAGCAGAAGCCTCAGCTCTGCCTCTCCCACCTTGGGCAAGGGACCTTTTTGTCACTCTCTGTTAACTTCTGGGCAATGAGATTGAAAAGGTCAAGTGTAGTTCTTCTGAGATGCTACCTCTCATATTAAAGGTACATATGATTCTTCAGTTTAGATTTTATTGTCAATGTACATATATTAATTGCATAAATTCACAGGGTACAGCATAACATTTCAGTCCCAAATGCAATGTGAAAAAAGCAGAACATGACTACTGCTGTGTTTAATTACCTCTCAGTTTATTATTTCCCTGTGTTGGGAGCTTTTAAAATCCTCTCTAAGGGCTACTCTGAAACATGCATTAATTGTTGTTCATCATGCTTATTTTGCTGAGCTATAGAGTCAAAGTTACTCCTCCTGTTAAACCTCATCCTTCTGTCCAGTATATTTCCTTTCCTTCCTATGCAGCTACTTGTGTGTGATTCACATTTTTACTAAGAAATTTTCACTTGCATAGGTAAGTGAGAACATGCAGTGTTTCTCCTTTTGTGCCTGGGTGATTTGCCAAAATTCACTGGATTAGTGGTAGCAGGATGTCCATTCAGCACAGACCAGATGGGTAAGTTGCTGAATGTGAGCTGTGAAAAGCAAGGAGCTCAGGAATGTGGTTTAGAACTGATGAAATGCTGTTGTCACTGAATCCTCACCTTTCTTCCCAGAAACTTCTAGTAAATTTGGAAATAAATCATACATTGAAGGCTTTTGTGAAAAATCAGGATAATGCACTAACACAAAATTTATTTTTAAATTGCATCTCTCACCATCTTTGTTTTAGCAGAAAGAGGATAAATGAAAGATACCAAGTATAGATGAGAGACTTGAGCAAGCATGGTGGTTCAACAGGCTCATCCAAAACCTGCAGCACCATTATTCCACTTGGAAGTTAGTTCTAGCTTTGGTTGCTTCACTTCTGATTCTTCTTATTTATGGACTGGGAAATGAGCAGAGGATGACTCAAGACCTCGAGTGCCTGCAGCCATTGGGAATACCAGGAATAAGCTCCTGGTTACTGGCTTCAGATTGGCTCAAGTCTGGCCATTGCATTCATTTGGAACGTAAATGAACTGGCAGATTGAGGACTTGTCTTTCTGTTTCTCCTTCTCTCTTCAAATCTGCCTTTCAAAATAAAGATAAATAGCTCTAAGAAAAAGGTTGATGAGTTTTATGCCATAAAGGAGGAATGAACTATGCACATGTTCTTGCACAGATACTGTTCTTTTCCCTAAGCCCAGAGCACATCCACTGATCTGAAACTCTCATGCTCACTACTTAGTGTTCTTCAAGTTTTCTCTAGGTCATTTCATTAAGTCATAAAATGACACAGAGACACCTAATCCAGAAAATGAGCTTCCTCTCTCTCACAGGACCTGGAATTGTAGGAAATATTTTCATGCTATTCAAACATGTACATGCTTTAGTGATGAGTCGTGAGAAAACTTCCATAGATCTTATCCTCATTCAAATGGCTATTTCAAATATTGTTATTATTTATAGCTTATGGATCAGAAACATAAGCACGGTGTTTTATTTTAGTAACTTCCCACTAGGTGATACTATTTTACTTGAGTAGGGTGGCTTGAAGTCTCTCCATCTGCACCACATGCCTCCTCAGTGTAGTCCAGGCCATCACCATCAGTCCCAGGAACACCTTGTGGAGAAAGTTCAAACCACACACTGCATGGCAGGTTCTTCCCCACCTCCTCCTCTTCTGGGTCTTTAGCTTTCTCATAAGCTCTAACTTGCTCCACTATATCACAATAAACAACAATGTGAACAGATCAGCTGTTAGAATGTACTTTGGATATTGCTACATGCTGCCAGCTCCACAAATCATCAGGTGGCTCTTCCTCTGTCTCATGGCTCTCCGGGACCTCACCTTTCAGAGTCTCATGAGCTGGAGCAGTGGGTACATGGCTCTCTGTCTGTACAAACATCACAAGCGTGTCCTCTACCTCCAGAGCTCCAGGTGTGCCAAATATCCCAGCCCAGAGATCAGAGCCACTCAGAGGACACTCATTCTCATGACCTGTTTCCTTTTCTCTTATTGGGCAGATTTAATTTTCTCCCTCTACACAGGAATCACATTGTCAGAGGAATCAGCAATAATACATACCAAAACGTTCCTTGAACTGTGTTTTTCCTGTCTCAGCCCCTTTGTTCTGATCAGCAGGGATATTCGTATCACTGCATGCTGGAGTGCTAACTGAGAAGATAAGGGAACTGCTTCCAAACATATTCTTTCAGGTAATACAATGTGTATTGAGGGATTGCCTTTTCCTGCATTCATCACAATATTAAATTCATCAAGTCTTATGCAATTGAACTTCAGTTTATGAAAATTTGACACCAAACAATCTATTTCTTTTCTGGGCTTCCAGGAATTGGAAAATACAGATCCTCCCAGTTTTCCATTCTGATATCTCTGTCATGTGGTTTTATTCTTCTTGCTTATACAGTTGGGACTGTAGGTTAGTGAGCATTCTGAGTGTCAATAAAAGTGCAATAACAGAAAAAAAAAAACAGATTCCATATGTTTGCAACACACACTCCAAAAAACCCACATATCCACACATAAATAGACACACGCACACACACACAACCCGAGAGAGAGACAAAGAGAAAGAGAAAGAGAGAGAGAGAGAGAGAGAGAAACCCACCTATCCACACATAAACACACACACACACACACACACACACAGAGACAACCTGCTAGAGAGAGAAAGAGAAGGAGAAAGAGAGAGAGAAAGAGAGAGAGAGAGAGAGAGAGAGAGAGAGAGAGAGGGGAATTTTGCAGGGCTAAAGGAAAAAACCACTTTTCAACAAATTCCTGGGATTCACTGGATATTTGCTATGGTGTCCTTTAAACATACGATTAGCAGAGGAAGGCTGTCTTTACAGGCACACATAATTTACAGGCACACATCCTTTTCACAAGATATCCTGGTTCAGGCTACTTGTTCTCTGCATGGAAAAGTATCTGACTGCTGATACTATCCTCAGGAGAACATTCACACTTTTTTATGTTTGCAAAAAACTTTTATTTTATAATTTATCATATTTCTCTAAAGCAAGGCTCATATTGTATAAAGATCATGCATAAGTTCTTGCTTTTTCTCAGATTAACTAGTTATTCCATGTTAACTAAGGAAAAATGCAATATGCACATTGTCTAAGTTGAAACTGTGACATAATTTTATCAAGTTTCAATAAGGGTTGTTAATAACTTTTTACTTTTTACTTTTGATTATTGCCTGTTATTCATGGTTCTAGTACATAATGTGTTGCAAAAATATTTTTCTTTCATTTTTCTTTTTTGGCTAACATAGGAAACATTAGTTCCTAAGAAAATTCTGACTCAAGGGTTTCTAGTTGATATTTCTGCTGGTTAAGAGTCTATTCATTGTGGATAGTTTTCCTCTTCAACATTTAGATCATTTCAGTGTTTGCTGTCATTTGACCAATGACATAAAAATTATTTTTAGAAAAAAAAATAATTGCTTGGTTAATGAAATAGTGATTTTAGCATTTTGCAAATAAATTGATATGATAAATTCTTTCAAACACCTTTTACAAAGTAATAGAGAAGCAAGTCAGACACAGTTTTGCACCAAAATGAATGTGAAAAAGAAAATTGAAAAAATACCATCATTAGCATTAGTATTATGGGGAGCCTTGGCCAAAAATATTAATTCTTTGTTGTTATTCTAGACTGCATGTTTTGATACCACAATATAAGCAATCCACAGAGGTTAATTTTAGGTGATGAGTACTTCAACATATATTAAATACCTAAAACTGCTCCTTATAATACGGAGCCTTGGCTGCAGAGAAAGTGAAATCATGTGGAATGAAGTGCTTTCAACAACCTCAGGAACAAGATTCTTTCAGCAAAATGGTAATAATTATTTCTGACAATTGAAGATACTTGGAATCACTTTATACTTACATGAAATATCCTATTATGGGTACCCAACATTAGAGCCAGGAATTAAGCAATAGTTCTGAGAACAATAAGTTTCTAGGAAGGAAAAAGAAAGAGGTGAAGGTGATGACTGTTTTCTTTGAATTGTTAGAATTCATTGATTTGACTTCAGAAGTCTTCTGTTGATTTGAAATATGTATTTAAGAAATGTAAACTGCAATCACAGTGATTGATCCACATGACAATGTGTTAGGTATTAATCACTGTGCATCCCTACTGGTTTGTTAATTGTTTGTTCTTAAAATGTGATGTATACATTCTAAATCACATGTAACCCGGGCAGAGCTCTGCACAAAGAGTTCACAAGGACATCATCCTTCTGGGTTTGCTCCGTCGATTTAACCTTCCTGATGGTCACTTAGTGCACTTTGTGCTTAGCTTTCACATCCCTTGACCAGAAGGGGCCATCATTTCCATAGTATGGTGGCTTTGCCTTGTGTTCTCCTGGTCTGTGCTGCATTTTCAGCCATTGCACAGGAGGAAACAGGCATAAAGTGGACATGCAAGCAGTTGTCCCTGTCCTTCCTTCTGCCTGTTGGGGCAAGCATGGAGAATGTGGATGTTCATTCCCTATCTCCTGGCTGCTGAGCAAGTGCTCTACCAGCTCAAGTAATTCTCTGTATTGTGTGGCATGACTTACTGCTCTTGTGGGGGCAGTAGGCAAGTTGCATCTGCACATTCTTGTCTGCTGGGGATCCGAGGACACAGGAAAGGTCAAGGCCATTTATCAACAATCTGAGTTGACCAAGAGCAGGGCAAGATCAAGGACTATTCCACCTCATGAGAGGAAGAGGAAAGTGTTGATGCTGGAAAACCATGTTGCCTCCAGATTTCAAGATTCAGAGAGCAGAAGCAGTGTGGGAGCACCCTCTTAGAATCACCCAGCTTAACTTTTCTATTTGTTGGAGTGGGGCTGTCTTTCTCTGAGAGAAGTGGTGTAATCATTTGATTCTTCCTGTTTTGAAACAAGTAACACTTGTGTATTAGGTAAATGATTAGAACACCATGGAGCAAAAACGTTTCATCATGTGTCAGGTGTTTAACATTTTAATAAAAATGCTATATTGAATTACCACTGTGTGTATTTTTGTTCATTTTTAAACTCATAAGGCGGCTTTATCCTCTGTGCCATAATGGCTGTTTTAATTTACATTCCCACCAAACATACTCAAGAATTCCCTTTCACTCACAAAATGGAAGAACTTGCTATCCATTCTTTTGATAATAATCATTGTCACATGGCATGTTAGCATAAAAACAAAAAATAAGGATGGACATTGTGACACAGTTTGTTAAGAAGCCATTAGGGATGAGTGTATCTCATATGGGAGTTCTTGTTCTTGGCCACTGGACACTTTGATTTGACTTCTTGTTAGTGTGTGTCAGAAGTAGCTTATAATGCCCAACTTGTCAGGTCAGGGTAGGAAAACAGCAGACCCTGTGTCTGAATTGTGGAACCCCGATGCACCCAGGGTTTGGCACTTTACCACAAGCCATCCATGCAGTTGCAAACATGTCTCTTGCCCCTGCAGGTGACCTCAACTAGGGCCTCGAGATTTGTTGGATCTGTTGTTGTGCCCTACTAGGTTTTTGCCCTGTGGAATGGTCAAGGCTCTGGATATGCTTTCATACTCTCGGTGTAAAGTAAAGACAAGCTGAAGGTCAGAAAGGTGCCCAGAAACCTGAGGATGGGATATTGTGGGATAGGTGATATCCTGGCAGAGCGTCGGGCCAACTCGGTGTTACAGATGGGGCTTCCTGGTGTCAGCGGCATGAGGACTGGCATTTTGCGTTATTAAAGACAAAAACACCAATAGTCCGTCCCATCACCAGGTCTCAAACCAAGTGAGTTCCTCCTGTTAGGCAAGCCAGATAGCTAATATACTATAGAAGCCACACTTATTAGTGCTTAGGTTCTCAGTCCGCATCTTGATAAGACTACCTCATGCATCAATTACATAGTCACATTGTTTCAAAGGACAGCCCAAATTAAACAAGCCTGCAGATAAGAACCACAAAACCTGAGAGAGCAGATCAAACGGGACAAAGTCATCAGAAGGTACACACACATTCACATGGGTGTGTCCTCATTTGCATGCAATGATGTTGTTTATATGTGCTTTGCAAAACATACCTGGGGAAAGTAAACATGGAAAAAATAGTACATTTGCTTGTAGAAAAACTGAATACCTTTGAGCAAACCTCATGAATATGTCTTCAATAACCAGTGTAGCATTTTAGAAAATGTTTTTTGTTTTGAATATGTAGGACCTTGAGACTGGATATCTGGTATCAAAAGGACAGGAAAGATGGAGATGTGGCCAAATGCCCTCTATCAGCTTCTTAGGTGACCTGTGAGTCTATGTGGGCAGTTGCAGCCCCAGTGGGATGGTACAGGATGCAACCTCCATATAGCACCAGGACACATATAGAAGTGGACAAGGACAAGGCAGAAGCTTGTGCTGGCAGGACATGTGGTTTTTGTGGAGATCATGAATGTCCGGATTTCAGGAAGTATGAACATGAGCGGTGTGGATGAGATCCTGATGAACTGAAGATTATGTCTAGACATGTATGCACATTTGTTAGATGAATCCAAGAATGAGTACATAGCCAGTCTGAGGACAAAACCATGGCAAGACTTTGTACTATATTCCAACAAAATCAAATGTTCATGTGAGTTTTTCTGTGTTAAAGTATACTCCAGCACAAATTCCACCATTTAAAATTTTAACTATTGTGTACATTTACAATGTGTAACTGTCACCCTTGTGTATTTGCGCAACATTCTCATTAGCCCAAACAGAAATGCTGTACTCATTGAATATTGCCTGCGCACTTGCCTCCCCCTTCGGTGCTCCATAACCTCTCTGTTATTGTTTCCTTCATGAATTTTCCTGTTTGGGGCACCTTATGTAAATGAGATCACAGTATATTGTAATGTTCAAAGCAGAAATTTTCTACTTTGAGTTTTGTTTCTACACTTACTTGAACTGCAGAAGTTGGTTTAAATGCTCTAAACTGGATTCATCTGTGCAACAGAGATATTCAAAAGCTAAATCACAAAAGCTACAGAAACATTAATATAAGTAAGGTACACTCTTGGTACATGGTAATGAAAGAGTACTGTTATAAGTGTATCACTGTGATTTTTTTCCTTTATATAAATTGCACTTGAGGGCATGGTATATTATCTCAGTGGCTGAATCCTCACCTTGCATGATCAGGATCCAGGCTGGTGTGCTCTTGGGAAGCATACACATCTAAGCATTACTGGCCTAAATAGTAGAAGCCTCATTAATCTAAAGATGTGAAGCAGATTTTCTATCATAACAGTAATAGTGAGCGAAATACATCCATAAGATCCAGCAAAGAGAGAAGCAGAAAATTTTGTTTCTGGAAGAAATGGTATTTCATAGACACTGGAGAGGAGAAACCCTAGATGTTGGACTATTCAACACATTTAATCAAGTGATTGTAAAGGTGCATAAGATGTGAGTGCACACTCTCATAAAAATCTTGGAAGTCTCAGTAAAATGGGAAGATAAGAAGATTAAGCAGGGGTCCAGTACAACAGCATAGTGACTAAAGTCCTTGCCTTCCATGTGCTGGGATGGCATAGGGGCACTAGGTTATATCCCGGCTGTTCTACTTCCCTCCCAGATCCCTGCTTGTATCCCGGGAAAGAAGTCAAGGATGGCCCAAAGGCCTTGGAATCCTACACCCATATGGGAGATGCAGAAGTAGCTCCTGGCTGCTGGTTCAAATCAGCTCAGCTCTGTGGCCACTTGGGCAGTGAACCAGCAGACAGAAGGCTTTTCTCTGTATTTCTTCTTCTCTCTAAATCTGCTTTACAGTAAAAATTAAGTCTTTACAAACATATTTTAAAAGATTGAGCAATGAAATTGAATCACTGTATAAAGCAGTTACCAAAGCAAACAAACAAACAGGCAAAACAAAACAAAACCTCATGTGGACAGAGCCAGTGCACTTGAATAGAAAACAGTGACCAGTTACAAATAAATGAAAAACAAATATGGGGTTTTACAATTGAACAGAACCTCAGAAATCCAAGAAAAATTATAACAAAACATTGAAACTTCACATCTTTGGAAATGCAGCAAAAGTGAGGCAAGAGAGGTGAAAAATATTTCCAAGGATTCATGACTAAAAGTGTTTCTATGTTTACCAAGAACATATCATCCTGTGTACTCAAAACATGAAACCAACGTCAAGCAGTTAAACTCATAGAAATTATACATATCACAACCAAAGGACTAAGGAAAAGCACTTGAATAGACTTGAAAACAGCCAGAAAACAATCAGAACAATTTTAATGGTAAATATTTCCTATCACAAACTATAAGGGACAGAGGAAATGGAATCACATTTCTTTCTTAATGATAAAAGAACTATCAAGTGAGACTTACATGTGCAACAAGAATATAAAATCAGCATTGCTGCTTTTAAAATATATCATAATTTTGAGCTCAAAACTCAATAGATGATAAAGAAGTTGCTTCACACATCCGGATGTTATTGCTGTGTAGTGGTTGTGATGCTCGCCTGATAGTGTGAGGGGTTGCTGGTCCTGGACCAGTGGAATAACTTCCTCTCAGGTCTCATCAGCACTCTAGTGTATCCTGACTCTGCTCCTTCGCAAACTCTGGATCTTGACAGGCGACCATCAACTGCATTTTTCTAACATCTGCCTTTTGGTACTCTCAACTTGCCCTTGCCTTTTCCTCTCAATGAATATACCCTCACTCAAGGGAAAACAGTCAGTTTTTAAAAGATTTGTTTTGGTTTCCACAGAGCTCTAAGCAGCCCTAAAACTGGATAACATGATCCAGATGAATAAGAAAGAATGGATAGCACACAGCAGCTGGTGAAGAATCTCAAGTGGTAAAGCACTTTGCTATCACATGGGAGGTGGAGGGTGTCGATACCCACATTAACCACAGTGCTTTCCTTTCCTTTTTTTTTTTTTCTCATCTTACCAACTTGCAGAAGTTGAGGAATCATCCATATGAACACTTCCCTTTTTAGAAAACTGAAGACTGGACAACAAACGTGGGGATGACCTCACACAAGCACATGACACAGGGCACATTTTATGCTTCTTTTTTCTTTTCCTTCTTGTTTCAGAGGAACCAGAAGAAGTGTAGGTCAGACTAGGATGTTGATTTGTTTCCTGCCTCTTTGAGAAGCTATGTCAACTTCACCCAGTCCTGTAGACCTAGCTTTCTGGTCATGGAGCAGAAAAGCAAAGCACTAAGCAGCAAGTGGTCCCACGGAAACTGACAGAGTGCAGCCAGAAGAAGAACCTCCATGTGAATCCTGGGGCTGATCCTGCCCTGTCAACATGTGTTTCTGATCCTGCACAACACACTTCAGACTCTGAGAGCTCAGCCAAGTGATAATTCACTTAGGATCGTGGTTTGCATGTGTTCCAGGTATAACCTAACGTCATTGCAAAGGTTTTAAAAATGGAGTTGATGCATCATTCCAAAAAGCTTGTTGGTACTTTCCAGTCTGGCGTATCTGAGACACTGTCAGAGGAGGTGGAGGCAGGGAAAGGAGTAGCAAATTTTTCAAGACCTCAAAGTAACCTGCAATACATTTGGAGCATTTATTCCATACTAGATGTGCTAGGGAATCCTAGTCCTGTGAGAAGTGGCACTCCATAGACACTAATGATGAAAAGACTCAGATGCTTGGATATTTTGCAAGTACAATCAAGTGGCTGGGATGATGGTGAAAAACTAGGGGACTGCTTTCCTGCATTGGCTAGAAAATGGAGATGCCTCAGCAGAGGAATGGAAGGCAGAAAGAGGACCAAGCAGTACTTTTGAATTAAAACAAAATAACCAGAACAAATAAACCCAAACAATCAAAAGCACTTGTTGGTCTCAGTGCTCAACTTGAAAGGTGATAGAGGAACTCAGTGAACAGTGAACTTAAATAAAAAACAATCACAAATACAGAACGAAATAGCAAACTGGTTCTTCAAACTGAGCAGAAGTTCTGGGTTAATAGGAAAGAAAGACTAAAATTCACATCTTTTTTGAATCAGATGGAGAGAAAAAATGGTATTGGGTTAAATTATTTGAAGAATCAATGGCTAAAACTTTGTAGCTCTGAGGAAAGAATATCTTATGATTTGAGAATTTAAGTTTCCTTAGTAATAAAATGAAAGAAATTTAACGTGAGACGCAATAACAATCCCGCTTCTGGAGTAAAAGGAGGAGGATAAGTTTAATGATGGTGTTTTTGTGTCAGAAAGCACTGAGATACCAAAAGAAATGTAATGACATTCTTAAATGTTGCAAGAAAAGAACTGTCCAGCCAGAGTTTACTTGCAGGATAGTTTTATGACATTACAATCGTTGATTTAGTTTGTCATAATTGTAAGGTGGCACATTTACTTCATTGCTTCACAATAAATTGTAATATCGCAATGTGTGTTTTATGTGTCACTATGAATTTTCATATTACCCAATTGACTATGGCACTAGATTTTTCAGTTTATATCAGAATGATCATCAATATCAAACAAGTGATTTTGACCTCATATGATTTCGTGAAAATCTAATCCTGGTATCAGAAAAAAAAATACTGTACTAACTTTGAAATTCCACAGCATAATAATTAACTTCACAATTCCATATTCCACCCAGAGGAAGATTTGTAAAATCAGAAGGATCAGAAGGGTGGTTTGTCAAAAATCAATTGATTTTTAAATCAAATTGTTTTATCCAAAATCCATTGTTATTTATAACTTCATAATTGAATATGATATCATAATATTATGTTTACATGGTCACCATGGAATATATGATTACACAATTATCATATCATAGTATTATGTTTATACTATTAATATGGTGAGTGAAAACAATGAAGTCATTATAAGATAATGTTTTATGGCAACACAACAGTAGCATATGAAATCAAATCTCGTTATTATGGCACAATAGTCTATCATACTACAGTTGATTATGAAGGCACAGTGATAGGTTTACAACATCACAATTGATCAAGGCATCACTGAAGTATGTTGATGATATCAGAATGATTTTTTCACAAAGCATTTATGACATCACTAAATGTCTAAATACATTAAAATTGTTATTTATGGTATGAAATTGACTATAATTGATTATAATGGAACCATGCTAATTTTATGCTATTTCAACAAATTATGACATGAAATTATCATATCATGATGGGACATTTTGGAAGAAATGTTTTTGAAGAAATTGTAACATCACTATAAGTTTATTATACCGGAATGGTGATTTAATATTTTAATTGTGTTTATGATATCACAGTTTACTGTGAATAATGTTTGGTTTTTAATATTTCCATTAATCTTTATAACATCACAAGTGACTGTGACATCACAGTGTTTGCCAAAAACTGATGGATTATGAAATAAAAATTCTCATATTAATAGTCATTTATGATTTAATTGTTGATGTCACAGTGATAGATGATATTACAATTGATTTATGAATTTGCAATTTATTATGATATCAAAATAGCACATTTTTATACCAAATTGTGATTTATCACTTGCCAATTGGTTATGATTTCACAATGATTATTGCAGCATACATGGATATATCATATATAGATATAAAGATATTTTTTCCCTTCTTGCTAAAGAGTTACTGATATATGAAGGACTGATTCCAATAAGGCAGAATAACAATTTCAAGTTAGTAGCTCATAGTACCAAATGACAGGAAGAACAGACAGGTCTTTCCATGAGAAATATTTCTTGGCCAGATGGGAGAGGCTCTTCTCCCTGGGAGTATAACCAAGTGTCATCTCACAGAAACATATTACTTAATTTATCATCTAATGACATGAATTGGTGCACAAACCAATCACTCTCTTTTTTTTTACTTCATTAGATGAAGACATAAGCATGATGCTAAACTGTACCTACAGACATTTTCAGCAAGATAGGCACCAAATTTATGAGGGCAGAGCCAAGACTGGAAAAGATTATACATCTAGGTTACCATTTAAAAGTAGGAAACCTTAGATTAAATTGGCATACAATGTGAGTTTATGAGGAAAGATGAAGAGAGTTATAGTTACAGTCATAAGTCAGGACATGAGCAGGAAAAAGAACACCAGCCATTCTGTGAAACAAGTCATGAGGATGGAGTTGTGGTGTAGTGAATGAAGCTATCACTTTCATTTTGGGCTTCCACATGGGCACTAGTTTGGATTGCTTCAGTGCCACTTTTGATTGAGCATTTTGCTAATGCAGCTGAGAAAGCAGTAGAAGACAGCACAAGTGCTTGGGTCTCTGCATCAATGCTGGAGACTGAGATAATGCTCCTGGACCTGGCTTCAGCCTGGCCATTTCCAATCCATTATAGACTTTTGGGTAGTGTGTCAGAGGATGGAAGATACTCTCAGTATGCCTTTCTATATTTATATATATAAATCTCTCTCTCTCTCTTGCTCTGTCTTTATATAGATATGCTCGTATATATATATATATGTATATATACATAGATATATAAATACAGATATAGAAATATTCATTTTAATTTCTTTTTCAATTATTATCATCATTCTATGATAGTTACATAGGCCCCATGATATTCCCTGCCCCCCCCCAGAATTTGCTTATATTGTTACTTTAGCATAGCTCCTAAATATGCCTTTCAAATAAATAAAATAAATATTTTTTAAAAAGGGATAGTAGGCCTGGTGTGGAAGCCTAGTGGCTAATCCTTGCCTTGCATGAGCCGAGATCCCATATGGGCCCTGTTTCATGCCCCAGCTGCTCTACTTCCTTTCTAGCTTGCTGCTTGTGGCCTGGGAAAGCAGCAGAAGATGGCCTGGAGCCTTGGGAACCCTCATGCATGTGGGAGACACAGAAGAAGCTTCTGGCTCCCGTCTTTGAATCAGCTCAGCTCTAGCTGTTTCAGACACTAAGGGAGTGAAACATTAGAATGAAAGATCTTGAACATTTGGGGAGTAAAACAATGGATGCTATATTTTCTGCCTCTTTGTTATTAAATCTGTGTTTTCAACTAAAACTATTACTGGATCTCTTTATTATGTATTTAGCTTGACAAAAAAATGATATATTGTTTACCCTGTCTGTACCTGCGATGTCAGGATACACTTAAATAGCAGAATGATGAACTTTTGCCTGCTTAAGAAGGACCATACTATTGTATTTATTTAAGGGGAAAATAGTGGAAATTGAAGAGAGGGAAAGGGAAATCGCAGAAGTTATGGAGTTACATTGCAAAATTAAAATATAGATAAAAATTGTATATATAGATAGATAATATATAGTTGAAATTAATGAGATTTCAATGGTAGGCTTATGACATCAGAATCACACCACATTGTTGTGGGCTAAGGAGTTGATAAGCACTCTTTGGCCTGGGCAGGAAGAGGTACTGGGTTTGTGGCTAAAAACACCTAGGCTAATTGGATTCATCTCTATCCAATTTCTTGGCTAAATTAGGACTTGAGGAATGAGTATATAAGGAGAAATGAAGGAGCAATACAGAAAGACTTTGCAGAGACTTCTACCATCACTGGTCTCCTGGCAGTGTTTCATTGCCAGACCCTCTCCCTGTTCATGTTACTGGCTCTGCTGCTTAGAGCACCACACATGAATTGCACATGATATAAAAAATGTGTCATTAGAATACAATGCTGATTCTTGGCATCAAAATTTATAGTGATAGCACAATGGTTGTCTCATATGATATCACAATTTTGTTTAGCATAACAATGGCTGGTTTATGACATCACAAACTGATTTTTATGGCACAGTAATATATTTATGTCACCACACTGATAATGATGGCAAAAATAGTATGATTCTGATATCAGCAATGTGGTTAATCATGTACCATTTTATTATGATACCACAATGAGGCTTTTTTGGATTAAAATAATGGTCTGTAAACTCAACATTGCTTATGACATTGAAATGGTGGTTTTGACATTAAATTAACTTTGATAGCATGATGACAAATTTATGAAACTAGAATGATGGTAAATGATATATCAATTGCTTATGACATTAAAATTCTTCATGTCTATTATTCGATTATAATTTGTGTTATGACATCAAAATTAATTTTGATGGCAAAATGGTGAGATTCTGAGTTGAAAACCAATCATGAAATTACAATATCAGTTTTATAACAAAACAGTTATTGATGATATCACAATGCTTGATTTGTGATATCAGACTTGTGGTTTATCACATGCTAATTAGTAATGGTGTCATATTTTGACATTAAAAAATGCAGTCATGACATTAAAACTGATTTACAATCATAATGATTAGATATAATTAGTATTGCTTTATGATACAGTTCCATAGGCTCTTGAATTTCCTCTCCTCCCCAAGATTCCTATTTCCCATTGATATCCACTGTATTATGACTATGTAGTGTCCTTCATGAGTAGTCATAAGTCCAACATTTTTCTATTTAAGTGTATCCTGACATTTTAGGTATGGACAATGGCAGACAGAACAGCCTCCTGTTTTTAAGATACATATAATAGTTTCATGGGGAGTCCACCATTGATTTGGAAATAGAGATGTATACTACATTGCATCTCCACATGTGGATATGATAGTATCTATTACACACTTACTATACATTCTCTTAAATAAAGAGTCAAAGAACAAAATCAACAGCTCTTAAAAAAATAGGGTATTTATGGCAACATTAAGTTAAACAACATGATACGGAATGATATATCTGTCTCTGAAGAAATAAAAAAAATAAAAAACCTTCTTGAAGAAAATGATGCTACTTTATGAACTATGTGACACTAAAGAAATTAATAAGATAAAAAAAATGTTTTTGAAGAAATGAGAAGAAAAACAAAAATGTTAAAAGCTATAAAATGTAACAAAACCATGTTAAAAGGGACATTCATAACATCAGGTGCTTAAAAGCAATCAAAATATCTTAAATAAATGATCTAATGCATATCAAGGACTTAATAAAAATAGAAATAATGAACAGGAAACAAGAAGTGATAAAATCCGGGCCCGGCGGAATGGCCTCGCTGCTAAAGTCCTAGCCTTGAATGAGCCTGGATTCCCATAGGGGTGCCGGTTCTATCCCGGAAGCCCCACTTCCCATCTAGCTCCCTACATGTAGCCTGGGAAAGCAGTTGAGGACTGCCCAAAGCCTTGGGACCTACACCCACATGGGAGACTTGGAGGAAGTTCTTGGCTCCTAGATTGGCGCAGTATCAGCCATTGCAGTCACTTGGGGATTGAATCATCGGATGGAAGATCTTCCTCTGTCTCTCCTCCTCTCTGTATGTCTGACTTTGTAATAAAAATAAATAAATAAATCTTAACAAAGTGATAAAATCCAATAAAAATAAATTGAATTGAAATTACAAACTATAAATTGAATTCAATTTAAAAAAATAGTTAAGTGAAACAGTCTTTTATTCATATTAGCAATGAAAAATAAAATAATCAATTACAATTAGAGATGAAAAATAAATGACTCAAATTTCTGCTCTTCACATGAATCAAGACACTATTGGTATAAGCAATGGGAGAAACTGTAATACTTTGTTGTCTAGGTATGTTTTTTTTTGGGTGAACTTTTATTCTGTAGTATAAAAGCATTCTGTTGATTTTCTTGGATTCCTGGTACTCTGGGCTGCATTACGTCCTTCAATTCTGAGATTATACATGTTTGCTTATACACTTTATTTTTTAAAATATTTTCTGTGGATGTCATCTTTTATTAGTTCACATATATGATATTTGTCTTTCTGAGATTGGTTCATTTTATTTAGCATAATGGTCTCCAGTTGTGACCATTTGATTCCAAATGGTAAAATTTGATTCTATTTAATAGCTGAGTGGTATTCCAGAGAATAGATGTACCATAGTTTCTTTATCTAGTCTTCCTTTACTGGGCATCTATGCTATGTCCATGTTTTTACAATTGTTGATTTGCTGCAATGACTATAGCAGTGCCTGTTGCTTTCTTGTGTGTGTGTATACCAGTTCTTTTGGATATATTCCCAGGAGTGGGAGTGTTAGCTCATATGGTAAGTGAATATTCAGCTGCCAGAACTGATTTCCATGATGGCTGCATGACTCTACAGTGCACCAGCAGTGAAGTATGGCACCTTTTAAGCACAACCTCACCAGTAGATGTTGGTAGGTTTTTCTATGTCTGCCATTCTCACTGGAGTTGAACGGAACTTCAGGGTGGTTTTTAGTTTTATTGACCTCATTGTTAGGGAGCTTGAGCATTTTGTTCATATATCTGTTAGCCATTTGGATTTGTTTCTTTGAAAAGTGTCCACTCATTCCTAAACCCATTTTAGAACTGTTTTTTTTTTTTTTTTGTCACTGTTTCTACAGTTCTTGTTATATCCTGGACATTAGCCCCCTATCTGTTGTGTAGAGTGCAACGATTTTATCCCACACTGTTGGTTGCCTTTTTACTTTGTTGATTGCTTCCTTTGCTGTGCATAAAGATTTTAGTTTGATGTAATCCCACTTGTTTATGTTGGACTTATCTACCTGTGGTTTTGATGATTTTTCTAGGAAGTCTTTGCCTACGCCTACATCTTGTACAATATTTCCTCCATTTTCTTTTAATGCTTTGATTGTGTCTGGGTGTAGGCTTACATTCTTTATCCATTTAGATTTGATCTTCTTGTACAGTGAAATGTCAGGGTCTCTTTTCTTTCATCTTAGGGCTGCTATCTTATTGTCCCAACAACATTTGTTGAAGAGAGCATAATGTTTCTTCTAAAGTTTTCTTTTCAAAAATTAAGTGACTACACATGTGTGCGTTCTCTTCTTGTTCTATCCTATTACATTGATCTTCTGCTCTGTTTCTAAACCACTGCCAGGCCTTTTTTGAGTGCCACCACCCTATAATATGTCCTAAGGTCTGAGATTTTGATCCTCCCAGCTAGATTCCTATTCTTCTAGATAGCTTAGGTTATTTGTAGTCTTTTACATTTCCATATGGAAGTTTGTATCATTTTTTCTAACTCTATGAACAATGTTCTTGCTATGTTCTTTGGAATTGGTTTATTTTTGGAAATATGGACACTTTTTGATGTTAATTCTGTATCCTGGAACATGGTATGTTTCCTCATGTTTTAAGTTCTTATATTTCTTTTTCACTGTTTTTTAATTTTATTCAGAAAATTTCCATGTATTCACGTTGGCTTATACCAAAGTATTTACATGTATTTTCTGTTACTTTGAGAATGATCATATGGGTAGTTCTTTTTCACCCTGGGGTTCATTGTGAACGTTATGGCCATTGATTTGCATTCATCTATTCCCACCTTATCATACTCTCCTGTAAGTTTTAGCACTATCTCTATTGGGTCTCTTGGTTCAGGGTTTGTTTTGTCTTTTCTGATTTGAATTTCTTTTACTTGCCTAACAGCTGTATTGAGAACTTCCAATACCATGATAAACAATGCTGTGATAAACAGCAACGGCGAAAGTGGACATACTTTTATCATTCTAGGTCTTATTGGGAAAGCTTCAAATTTTTCGCATTCAGTATGATGCTGATTGGGATCTAAATAGGTTGGGGCTTATGGAACTGTCATTGCTCCATCAGCAACCAGGTTGGAAGGGGAGTTCACCCACAGATCAGGTGAACTCAGGCAAAGAACTGCCCATTCTGCTAATTCATTTGGCCCAACATTGGAGCAGAGATGGAGCAGAGAAGGAGCAGCAAGAAAATGATAAAGTAGCAGGGTGGATTTGACAGGCTAGACGCCTACTAGTGCCACATCAGATGCCATTTTGTGTAGTGAGGCAAATGCTATGAGAATGGAAGGACAACAGCAATGGGAGTAATCTATTTCCAGGTAGGCATATTACAGTGAGCCTACAGGAAAAAGAGTACCAACTTGCATTTTACAGGTTCCATGCAAAATAGGCCCAGGTGGTTCCGGGACATAATGGCCAGCAAATCTGTAACTACATCTATTCCACATTAGGTACCAATTTATATAGTACAGCAAAGGCTGTGGGAGTGGAGGGATAGAAGTGAGCTGCACATGAGCTAAGTTTGCAGCAAACTCACTTATGGCTCTAAGCAGTTTACAGGTCCCACAAGGAAAGCAGTGCAGATGTGATATCTTATGTGCTGAACCCAAAATATTTCTGAGTGGCCCTCAGACCTAATGGACAGCAGGTTACAGCAAGCTCAGCACCATCAACAACCCAGGTATTTAAAGACACCTGGAGACTCCCTCATCCTGGGAACTGCTTGGACAGGAAATGGGAGAAAGGCTGTACAGGCACAGTGTAGCCACAGCATGGGATCTCATGAGGCAGAAGGTGGTAGGCTAGAAGCTGGGGATATGGAGACTGTGGTGGAAAACTAGAACAAGAGCCAGGTCTGAAACTGAATGGAGGGAGCGGCACAACTGACTATAAATGATCGGGTACCCATTGTAAGCAGTGAGAGACACAGAATAGAAACCTACCCCAAGGGGAAGAATCTGCTAACCAGAAGTACAATGACTAAGATCAAAAGAGGAGATAGCTGCACAATCAATATTACTAATGCCTTCGCTCAAAAAAAAAAAAAATTGTCAGACTCAGCCTTAACTGATGGATACATTGAGGAAAGGGGGGGATAAAAATTTTTTTAAATGTGTTATAAAGCTTCTTAGCAATAACAGAAGCTCACACAAAAATATAGAAATATATCTCACAAAAAATAGTAGCACTGAAACAAAATCAAGCAGAATCATAGTCATGCAGTACATAATTTTCTTCAAGATGTTTTGTGATTTTCCTCTTCATTTCTTCAGAGATACATAGGTCATTCTGTACCGTGTTATTTAACTTAATGTTGTCATAAATTTTTTATTGCTCTTCTGGTTGTTGTTTGTTTTATGGCTTTTCATTTAAAGGAATGAATAGTAACTGTGTAAAAGAGACAATCTTATCCAGATTTGAAGGTAAAATACAGTATACATCTCTACTTCCAAATCAAAGAAGTACCCCTAATGAAACTGTTGAATGTATCTTGACAACAGCATGCTGAACTCTGTGCCATTGTCCATACGTAAAATGTCAGGATATACTTAAATAACAGAATGATAGACTTATATGACAATTTATGAGTAACTATACAGTTGTAGCAATATAGGGGAAATCAGTGTGTGTGGTGGGGGCGGAGATTTGTGGTATGAAAGAGGAAATCCCAGAGTCTATGAAACCAATATAAAATTTCAAAAAGGGAGAAAAAAAGTGGGGCAGTTGGGCTTTGAACCAACAATATGTGCAATGCTGACGCTGTAGCACTGCAAGCTAAGTGTCAGTGTGAGGAGTTCTTGCCCCAAAGTGCAGGGGGGGGGGGGCATAGCACATCTCCAGGCATCATTTTGGCATTTTGTGTAAGAACTTCTCTCATCCTGCATCTCCATCTCCAGGACTACTGTAAGAGGCCCTATGACCCTGGAGTAGCTTGCTCTCTCCTGTATCAGCTAGAGGGCTCTGCCTATATCACTCTGCTACAGAATGGTTACTCTCAGTTCACAATGTCTGGAAGAACTGGCCTTCCCCCTGAAAAATCTAGGTATAAAGAGCACACTGCATCCTGAAGCGCTCTGACAATTGGTACTATCAGCACTACATTCCTCAGAGTCATTGGCACAGAATCTACAGGACTAAGGGGAGAATGTGCTGTTTCAACCAATCACTGCTAGTGCACAACCCTCAGCATGTCCCTTATTCACTCTGTGACAATTAGGTAAAGTCTCCTTAATATCTCCACAGGTTGGGGTTTGGCCTTCTGGTGCGAAAAGTCCCGTTGTTACTCAGGCCCACACTGCCAAAACTTGCAGAAGTGCTATGCACATCATAGCCTGAAGGCCACAGCTGTCAGTGCAAGAGGGCCAGTATTGCACTTGTTTATCTGTCAGGACAAGAGGAACGGGGCCTGTGTCCCATAGCATCAGTAGGTGTATGTATTTGTAGCTATGTATGTGACTTCAAATATATATATTCATATAGTATATAAATATTTACACAATACAGATACACATTGTGAAGGTTAATTATATATATGTATCATACACTACAATATATCAACACATGTAAAATATATTAAAACATAATAGATATCTAAATATGTAATTCATTAATATATAAAATATAGTATCTTATATACATTACAATATATTATTTATGAGTATAATGTCTATATTCAGTATATACAGTATATATACTCTATAGTATGTATCCATATATAAACAAATTAATATATCAATATATTAATATGTTTAGTATCTTTTATATGAATATACTTTATATATTACATTATTTATAAATAATGTAGATGTGAATATGTAATATGTAAGAAATGTTTATATACAACATATAAATATTGTATAAATATCATATCATATATACAATATATAAACATATAATAATAAATACATACATATATAATACATACTATTTAATTATTATATATTTAATATGTATGATCCATAATTATATATATGCTATATTATATTATATATATTTAAATACATTGATATATAGTAAATATTTATGTTCATAGACATTTTAAATATTTTATATGCATGTGTATATATTCATATATATTGATATGTATTTACTGTCAATTACTTTAGAACTGTCTAAATAATTTATATGTAATATATATTAAAGTTCTACAGTAATTGACACCCAATACCCTAGAGATTAAGAAATATACTTGTGGGATGGACTGCCCACTCCCGTAATTTCACTGCCTGCATATACTGCTGCAGACCAGGTGAGCGTGGTTCTTACAGACAGTGTAGACATTGACCAGGTGGGAAGAAATCTGTCAGGATTTACATTGGGAGGGTCAAGTCTAACCAACACTCATTCAACAATCCAAGTCTCACCCCTCATGCACACATCTTTTCCAGTGAAACTCTATTAAAAATAATTCTTGCAGAGGTACTGTTGTCAGTGCAAGGATATGAGAAATATGAGAAAACAAAATCGTATGACATGTCTAAGAGCTAATTGTTCTCCAGATATAGACACTAATCTGTAAGAAATCTAGGAAAGTCCTGAAAAAGTATTTAGAATAATGATCATTATCGGAGAAGCAATGGAAGAAGTGATGAACTGGAACCACAGTAGCCAGACCCAAGCCGTCACTGTGATGGGGAATGGGAGCATCCCGAGCTGCAGCTCAACCCGCCGCACCGCACTGCCTGCCCATGGAATTCTAATCTTAACACATCTTTCTAGGCAATTCCCAAGTCCTGTCCTTCCTTCTTGTAATGAACCTTGTTCATAAAACTGCAATTCTGATGATCCTGTTACTGTTATTCTTCTTAAAATTTGGTCTTTAACTTTTAAATCCATTCTTATCTTCTTCTGTAGGAGACAACTGGTAATTCTTTTTATATCTATCCACTAGGTACACTAGACCTAATTCCTGCTTTTATTATGAAATACATCTAAATTATGACAAATAATACAGAGATCCGGGATTACAATCAAGAAACGTGAGTTTGTCCCTCATTTCTGCCAACTACATAAGTCTCTATTGACTGTTACTTTCAGGCATCTCATCTGGATAAACATATTGTGTGCCAAACACATGTTGGAGTGATTTCATTCGATGTGGATTTCATTCGATTCCAAGATGCTTTAAAATCATCAGCAGCTTAATGAGGAGCACCATACTGTCTGCTAATATAATCCTTATTTTAATAATATATTTTTTCTAAGCAATTCCTAAAATTTAGTATGCTTCTTTCCTGTAACTAACCTTTACCAAACCTGTCATAACACATCTATTGTGACAATCCTGTCAGTCTTCTTAAAACTTGGCCTTCCCCTTTTTAAAAATAACGAGATTCATTTATTTTTATTGGATTTGCAGGGAGATGAGACAGAGAGAAAGATATTCCACCCACTAGTTGACTCCCCAAGTGGTCACAATGGCCAGAGCTGAGTAAACCTGAACCCAGGAGCCAGAAGATACTTCCAGGTCTCCTATATGGGTGCTGGGTTCCAAGGCTTTGGGTCAAACTCGACTGCTTTCCAAGCCACAAGCAGGGAGCTGAAAGAGAAGGGGAGCCTTCAGAATATGACCTGAGATCCCGTTGGATGCAAGGCATGGACTTTACTCACTAGGCTTTCATGCCAGCCCCAGTATTTTCCTCTTAAATTTATTCTTATAATCTGCAGGGCGCAACTGTTCTTGTTATCTTCCAATTGGGTACACTCATTTCCTGTTTCTACTATTAAAACACAACTAGATGGGCCCGGCGCGGTGGCGCAGTGGTTAAGGTCCTCGCCTTGCACACCCGGGATCCCATGTGGGCGCCGGTTCTAATCCCAGCAGCCCTGCTTCCCTTCCAGCTCCCTGCCTGTGGCCTGGGAAAGCAGTTGAGGACTGCCCAATGCCTTGGGACCCTGAACCTGCGTGGGAGACCTGAAAGAGGCTCCTGGCTTAGGATCGGCATAGCATCGGCCGTTGCGCTCACTTGGGGAGTGAATCATCGAAGGGAAGATCTTCCTCTCTGTCTCTCCTCTCTATATATCTGCATTTCCAATAAAAAAATAATAAAAATAAATCTTAAAAAAAAACACATCTAGATGATGACAAGTAATACAAAGCTCTGTGATAGAATTAAGGAATCTGAGTTCATACTTCATTTCTATCAAAGAGTTTACCTAAATAAACCACTATAGACTCTTAATTCCATCAGTACCATTGGAACAACAATATGAATGGCATGTTAAACACATGGTAGTATAATAGAAGGCATTTAATTAATTAGTTTCCAAATGCATTAAAATTCCCGAATCAAATGTACTTATCATTCTTTTTAGAGAAAAGTGGGAAATATTTCAGCTAAAATAAATAAGAAAAAAATCAGGATAGAAGACACAAGAATATTTGAAACAAATAGAAAATTCAAGAAGACACCATGAGATTTTGCAAAAATGCATTAGAAAAAAATACTCCATCAGAGTAAGGCTGGGGTAGTATCTTTACTACCAAACTGAAAAATCAGCAAGTGGCCGAATCACCTAGAACCACAATATAACTACATGCAATCTGGAATGAACACAAACTGTATGTGAATATTCCTCACCTTCAGTAAACTAGCTCCTCTCTATGTCTGACCTAATACCGCTCATGTCCCTCCTTGCTGACAGAGCTCCTCTTCAGCAGAAACACTGGAGACAAACTAGTGGTGAAGAATGTATATTTAATTGAGAGAGGTCACAAGCTTATGTAGGAGAAGGAGACAAGCATAAGAGCAGTCTTGAGAGTAGTTCTGGCTGACAGCACAACACTGTGACTGGCTAAGAGATATATCTATCTCTCTGGACCCTCCAATAAATTTTAAGTTCAGGAAGCACAAGAAGCTTTTTCCAGGGCAAACCTGTTACCTGCTGAAAAGCAGGATGGATGTAATATTTGACTTGCTAGAGTCCTAACAGAGTAGAAAAGAAAGACTAGAGTGCAGCCCATGGTTCTTGTTGTATGCCCAGTGAACAGGCCATGTTTGGATCTCAGTTAGCCAAGGACACAGTGTGCCATCTGCCTATGGCCTCTCACATGGGCTAGATAGGCACAGATCTAGGGTCAATCTCCCACAATAAGTGGGTATTAAAGCCTGGCTTCATCTTGTCTGCTCCAGTCCGAGCTCATGCTGGCAGGTGTTGAGGAATAGCTCTAACAAGGCACCTCCTAGTCCTAATCCTCATGTGTTTTAGCCCAAGCATACCTGGACTTCTGGCTGTTGCACATCTCATCAGGGTGTTGGGGACTGGCCCAACTCAACCTGCTCCAAGACCTAGCCCATACCTTTATCTGTCCCTAGCTTCAATTCAGTTCTTGCACTCACCAGTGTGAGCTGAGTCTTAACAGCTCCCAGTTATGGATCTCAAGTGAACTGGTGGTGCTCAGGAAAGAAAGACATGGTCCTCCTCTAGTCCCAGCTATCACTATGTGGTTACTATAACCCAGTCCTGCTGGGTCTACCCCCAGGCCTGGCCGTCATGTGAAACTGGTGAGTGCCACAACCTAGCCCAGCATGTCCTGCACCCACTCTGCTCTTGTGAGTGACAGTGGTTTCCGGGGCCTAGCACAAAGTAACACTCCCCTGTGTCCAGCCAACACACAGACTGAGGGACACTTGCAACGATGTTCAGCCTCATCCACACTGGCCCTCCTCCTGACTAATGGAAATTACAGCCTAGCAGGAGAGTTCCCTTCATTTCCCTCCCAGGCCCAATCCTAACCCTGGATCTTGCATGTGCTGGTGGTTGCTCTGAAAACAGCCTGGCATAGCCCACTCCTATTTTTGGCACTGGAAATTGGATGCTGCATCCTAGTCATGTCTAGCCTGACTCCTTCTCCCATGAAGAAGGAGCTGCAGCTTAGCACTGCCAAGCTTGTCCCCTTTCCTGGCTCTCTTCGATTTCTTTTATTGCCTTTTAAAAATAAAACTATTGGCATTCCTCTGGTGTATGTCTGCTTTGGCAATAAGTGTGCCAATGCTCAATAAATAGGTAAGTAAATCTTTTTAAAAAGGGAGGTGGTATGTGGCATAATGAGTTAAGCCACTACAACAGTGCCAGCATCCTATATGGGTGGCAATTCGAGTCCTTACTGATGCAGTTTATATCCAGCTCCATGCTATTGCACTGGGGAAATCATCAAAACATAGTCCACATGCGTGGACCACTGTGTCCACATGGCAGACCTAAAAGAAGTCTCAGGCTCCTGGTTTCAGCTTGGTATAGCCCTGACTGTTGCAACCACTTGGAAAATCAGCAACACAAGGAAATCTTCCCTTCTGCTCCTCCTTCTCTTTCTCTTTAACTCTGCTTTTAAAATAAGTAAATGAATCTTTTCAAAAATTAAAAAAGAAATAAAATTAAAAGATGCAGAAAGCTCTACTTTGACTAAGTGACATAAGCTACACTTCTCGCTTCCAATCAATCAAGTCAAGAAACAATGGCCTGGGACTGTAGGAGGATCGAGGACTTAACATTTCTGATCTGTGTGGTCAGCTGAACCATCATGATGGATGCAAGACTTGTGTGTCTCCATATGTTGCATTCCAGGCTTTTCTACCCAACTCTGAGCAAATCCTCTCCCATTGTGGAGAATTCCATCACAAAGATTCTGTGGCTCCTAGAATTCAGCAAGGAATGCACCAAAAAGACAAAAGATTGGGATCTTATATGGGAAAATTGGCTTAGAATTGAAGGAGGTGTCTTCAGAACACTCAATGGAGAAAATATTGAAAACTTATCAGATAGGAAAATGAGATTTATTTTTTAAGTTTTTTTTTTATTTGAAAGGAAAATTTATAGAGAATATATAGAGAAAAGAGGTGTTCATCTGCTGGTTTATTCCCCAAATGGCCATGATTGCCAGGGTTCAGCTGGTCCAAAGCTGGGAGCCAGGAACTTCTGCCATATGGGTATGGGGTCCACATCTATCCTCCACTATTTTCCAAGGCCATAATCAGAGAGCTGCATTGGAAGTGAAGCAGCTAGGACACGATGCATTGCCCACATGGGACGTGGTGCCACAGGAGTAGGACTAGCTTGGTACACCTCCATGCCAGCCCCAGGAAGATGGTATTTTGATGGAATGGATGATGTTGGTCTTAGGTCGTTGGCCTACTACAGCATGGCACTATCCAGTGTGACTGAAGCTATTGAAAAAGCTATAATTTGGTCTTAGTGTGTAAAGAACAGAATACATTCTTCCCATATATAATTAGCAGGAATTGTCAGTTAACAGCTCTGTGTGCCATGGGGGTAACCAGAATTCCTGTCCTCATTCACTTTGTGAGATGCTCCTGGGAGACCATTGATGCAATCACAGCCTGAGCTGTGTTAACAACCCCAGGCCCAAAATGTTTCATGAGGCTGTTACATTCTGTTGTGATTGGTGTCATAGTGGCTTTTAGCACAAGATTGTGTGGGCCTGTTCCCATTACATAGTACACAATGGATGCTGTGGTGTCTTCACTACATCCATATGCACACTAAGTGAGAGATTTCTGAGCTTGGGAACATCCCTCTGTAAGTGCACTTGGGTCTTGACTTTGTGTCCACCCTGGGATCTATGTTACATCACCATAACTGTACCTGTTGCCACTTTGTACTCAATGGCATTATATAAAGCAAGCACGTCTTGGAATACATAGAATGCATGCTTGCTTTTCTCACCTCTTCAAGCTCTGAAGACTTTATCAAAGTCTATGATGCTTGCATGAGATCACAAAAGCAGGTGTTTTTTTTTTTAATTTCTATTCAGAGCAAGCACTAAAAAACAAGATAAACCTAGTTTGTCTTTATGAATCATATATATGTGCTTGGCAGATTTTTTTTTGCTGTCCTGCACAAACTGTCACTTTTTGTGCTATTTCTTTTCTTGTTTTTAATAAAGGGTTTTTTGGTAGAGCCTTTATTGAACGTAAAGATATCTGTGTGTCTGGGACCTCTGTGACTGGGACAATCACTATTGTTGCATAGTACTCATTAACCAGCTG
The DNA here is from genome assembly GCF_017591425.1 of Ochotona curzoniae. Lineage (NCBI taxonomy): Eukaryota > Metazoa > Chordata > Mammalia > Lagomorpha > Ochotonidae > Ochotona > Ochotona curzoniae. Next base: position 87,536 of record NW_024466366.1, on the reverse strand, counting down.
AAAGAAATAGGATGATTGTTTCTGAAATAATGAAAGTCTGAGGGGTCAGTGTTATGGTGTAGCAGGTAAAGCTGCCACATGCAATACTGACATCTCATATGGTCTCCTTTACAAATGCTGGCTGCTCCAGTTCTGATCCAGCTTCCTACTTATATGGCTGGGAAGGCAGCAGAAGTTGTCTGAAGTCCTTAGGACCATGCACCACATGGGAGACTTGAAAGACGCTTCTGGATCCTGGCTTTGAACTAGTCTAGTCCTAAGCTTTGCAGCCATTTGATGAGTGAATCGGCAGAAAGAGGACTCAGTTGTTTCAAAGCTGGGAGCCAGAAGCTTCTGCCATATGGGTATGGGGCCCACATCTATCCTCCACTATTTTACAAGGTCATGATCAGAGAATTCACTGGAAGTGAAGCAGCTGGGACACAATGAATTGCCCACATGGGACGTGGTGCCACAGGAGGAGGACTAGCTTGCTACACCTCCATGTCAGCCCCAGAGGGTGGGATGGAGTGCTAGATCCACTACTAAATAAAGCTCCCTAGGAATTTGGTCACCAAGGGAAATAGCTTAAATAAGTAGATTCCTGCCACCCTGATTACATCAGATATTTAGGGAACAAGTCAGTAAGTGAGAAAAATGTGTCCAAGGATATATTTGGGTTATATATGTTACTATGGAGATAAAAAAAAATAATAATAATGGTTTTGTTTTTGAGGAAGAAAGTACCAAAAATCACTAAGGAGATGAGTTAGGTCTTGAAAACACAGGTCATACTTTTGTTCATTAATCAAATCAAATACAAAATAAAGAATAGATTGTTTTTCTTCCCTGTTGTTTCTCAGCCTTATTCATTAAATAAATAAGTACATAATCTACTGTAAAAAGGAAGGTCATGCTGTTGGAGCAATAGTGAAGCTGCTTGAGAAGTCGGTGTCACATATCACAGTGTACAGGTTTGACTTCTGATTTTCCTGCGCTCTCTGCTCATGTGCTGCATTGGAGGCAGGATCAGTTCAGTTCCAATTAGTCATAACAAATATGGATTCAGCTTCCAGCTCTGGGTTTAGTTGGTTCTTTCAGGTAATGGGAGAGTGAAACAGAAGTCGAATATTTACCATTTTGGGGGGCCCAGCACGGTAGTCAATAGCTAAAATCCTCACCTTAAATGCTCCAGGATCCCATATGGGCACCAGTTCTAATCCCAGCATCCCTGCTTCCCATCCAGCTCCCTGCTGGTAGACTGGGAAAGCAGCTGAGGACGGCCCAAAGCCGTGGGACCCTGCACCCACGTGGAGACCTGGAAGAGGCTCCTGGCTCCTGGCTATGGATAGGCTGAGCTCTGGCCATTGCAGCCAGTTGGGGGCAAATCATCAGTTGGAAGATTGTCCTCTCTGTCTCTCCTCCTCTCTGTATATCTGACTTTCCAATAAAAATAAGTGACTATTTTAAAAATGTTTATTTTTAAATATCCTTTCTGCTTTGATCTTCAGATGGAATAAAATGATAGAAAAATTAAAATTTAAAAAGTATTTAGAGTAGAAAAGGAGAGGAAGATGGCCGACGTAGGAGGAAGACTGTGAGGGAGCAGCTAGTGAGAGAGGGATAGAACACTACAGAAGCAGCAAAGAGGAACAGCAGGGAACCGCAGGGAGAGGTCCGTGAAGCTCCCTGGGACAGTGTGGAGCCAAAAAGATCCACACAACTCGGAAGAACAACGAGAACGGAGCAGGGCAAAGGCAGAGAAACCGACATCCCACTCCAGACCTGCTGAGTCACTCTTGAAAACGGCCTGACGGGAGACGCGGCCAGCTCGGAGGCGGGGAGATCAGGGGGATCGTCACCGGCGGGAGGCCTTCGGCAGCGGTGGAGGCAGACTGCAGCGGCCGGACGTTTGGTGAGCTGGGGGTTGACGTGGCAGCCTCCGCATTTCTTGCCCCCTGCTGAGGCTACAGCCTCAGAACGCGGAGCAGACGGCCGAAACTGTTGGGTCTGTGTGGAACTACGTAGAGTGGTGTTGTGTTGGTGGCTGAGGGGGCCCCGGGAAGGCGCATCGGATGTTCTTGCGCTGAGGGGACCAGTGCGGCTCGGTGCGCAGAGGTAGCTGGCGAGGGTCTGGAGTCCCCCACATCCTGCCTGGTGAGTGCTTGAAACCACCAGGACTCTGAACGCCGCACCGAGCGGGCTGGGCGCCCCGCCTACAGCAGCAGCACCTCCGTAGCGCAGGTGTCAGGTGACAGGAGAACTCCTGCACCAAACTGACACAGTGCGAACCTGCCGCCGTGAAGTCATTATAACAGGGCGCCTGGGCCACTCCTCCGCTAAGGGCCTGTGTGGGGGAACCACACGGGAGCAGGGGCTCTGAACACCCACACACCACGAGTGGTGGATTCACTGCATAAGAGCCACGCCTGGAAAGTGCCTCACCCACAGTCCTGTGTGTGGGAGACGCACCAGGTGGGCTCTGAAAAACCCTGCAGTCCCTGACACGGAGAACGCAGGGAGAAAGCACATAAAACCTTCTACGCCCTGCGGATTCCCGTGAAGGGAGCACACCCAGAGAGCGCCTCCATCCCGCCACGCCCTGGGGTGTCACACCTGTAGAAGAGGTGCCCAGAGTGTGCCTGGAATCCACTGGGCCCCCAAGGTGGTGCTCTACAGCCCCGGGCCCTGAGAACGCACCAACGGTGCCTTGAAAATTACCACGCCCGGCAACACCACGCCTACAGGCTCCAATCTCTACAGGAAAGCACCTGACAGCCCCTCAACACACGGGCCCATTTGCCTCACCAGAATACACCAACGCAATGGGAAAAACCACCAGAAAGAGTTGTGCTCCAGATGAAAGAGCCAGCACCCCACCAAACAAGGGCCAAAAGCCATTATCAATATCGACGATACGAGATGAAGACATGGAAGTGTTACCAACAAGGGAATTGATGAAAATAATGCTAAAATCTCTCAGAGATGTGGACATAAAGCTGGAAGACCTCCAGAACCGCATAATCACCGAAATACAACAAATCAAAACCAAACTGGATGCCCAAGATAATAAGATTGAAAGCCTCATCAACAGAATAAATGCGGCAGAGGAAAGGATCTCTGAAACAGAAGACACACAAAATGAAAGTGCCCAGCGAATTAAACAGCTGGAGACAAACCTCAGCAAAACTAATAAAATGATGCAAGAGATGAAGGATTACCTTAGAAAATTGAATATTCGGATCATCGGCCTCCCCGAGGGAGTAGAAAGAGAATCTGGGATGCAAGCAGTGCTTGATGAAATTATACAGGAAAACTTCCAAAACACTTGGAACACGAACCCACCCTGCATACAGGATGGACAGAGAACTCCCAACAGACATGATCCAAAGAGATCTTCACCCAGACACACGGTGCTCAAGGTCTACTCCAATGAAGACAAAGAAGGAATCCTGAGACAAGTACGAAGTAGAGAAAAGATCACATACAGGGGAAAACCCATCAGAATCACTGCTGACTTCTCCGAAGAGACCCTACAAGCAAGGAGAGAATGGACAAAGATCTTCCAAGTCCTGAAACAAAACAACTGTCAACCAAAAATAATCTACCCAGCAAAGATCTCATTTGTATATGAGAACGAAATCAGATACTTCAATAGCAAAGAAAAACTAGAAGAATATGTCTACACAAAACCAGCTCTGCAAAGTCTCCTTAGAAATGCGCTAGTCCCGGACAAAAAGGAGGCAAATCACAAACAAAGTTGGCAAATAAGAAGGTCTCCAAACTAAAGGCCGCACCAACAAGACAATTACATAGGCAACAACACACACACAACACAATCACATGGCAGGGCAAAATTGCAACCTCTCAATTTTAACTCTCAACACAAATGGTCTAAATTCACCAATCAAAAGACAGAGATTAATAGAATGGATCATCAAACAAGACCCAACCATCTGTTGCCTACAAGAAACGCATCTAACCAGAAAGGATGCAAAGAAACTGAAAGTGAAGGGATGGAAAAAGATATTTCACGCCAATAGACGAGAAAAAAAAGCTGGGGTAGCTATCCTAATTTCAGACGAGATAGATTTCATTCTAACTAACATCAAAAGAGACAGGGAAGGCCATTTTATACTGGTGAAAGGAATGATCCATCAAGAAGCAATCACCATCATTAATGTTTATGCACCGAATCTTAATGCACCTACTTACGTAAAGCAATTACTTACAGACTTAAGGGAAGACATAGACACCCGCACAATTCTTGTAGGCGATCTCAACACACCTCTAACAACAATGGACCGGTCTACGAAACAAAAACTCAACAAAGAAACAACAGAGCTCACACAAACAATAGAACAACTGGACTTAGTAGACATATATAGAACTTGTTATCCTAAGGCCACAGACTATACCTTCTTCTCAGCGGTGCATGGCACCTTCTCCAGAATCGACCACATGATAGGACATAAAGCGAATCTAAACAACTTCCAAAACATTAGTATCATACCATGTACCCTCTCAGACCACCATGGGATGAAACTGGAAATCAACAACTCAAAACTCCCCAGGAAGTATAGGCACTCTTGGAAATTGAACAATATGCTATTAAACGAACAATGGGTCAGAGAAGAAATTAAAGATGAGATCAAAAAATTTATGGAAACCAATGAAAACTCTGATACAACATTCCAAAACTTGTGGGACACCGCCAAAGCAGTGCTACGAGGTAGATTCATCGCAATCGGAGCCCATGTCAAGGCCCAAGAAAGACGCCAAATACAGGAACTAACCTCACACCTCCAGGATCTGGAAAATCAGCAGCAGAAGAGTCCCACACACAATAAGAAACAAGAAATCATCAAAACAAGGGAGGAGATAAACCAAATAGAAATCAAAAAAACTATACATAAAATCAACAAATCAAAAAGTTGGTTTTTTGAGAAAATAAACAAAATAGACACTCCACTGGCCCGATTGACCAAAAAAAAAACAAGAGAAAGTGAGAATCAATAGCATTAAAGATGAAAAAGGCAACATAACAACAGACACTGCAATCATTAAGAAAATAATTAGAAATTACTACAAAGAACTGTACTCCCACAAATTTGAGGACCACCAAGAAATAGAAAAGTTCTTGGACTCCCACCACTTACCAAAACTCAGTCCGGAGGCAACTGCAGAATTAAATAAACCCATAACCGAGGTAGAGATTGAAACAGTCATCAAAGATCTCCCAACGAAAAAAAGCCCAGGCCCAGACGGCTTCACTACAGAATTCTACAAAACATTCCGAACAGAACTAACCCCAATCCTCTACAAGCTCTTCAAAACAATAGAGGAGGAAGCAACCCTCCCAAACTCATTCTATGAAGCTAACATCACCTTAATCCCAAAACCGGACAGAGAACCATCAGAGAAGGAAAACTACAGACCTATTTCTCTGATGAACATTGATGCTAAAATTCTCAACAAAATCCTAGCCAATAGAATTCAAAAAATCATCAGACAGATCATTCATCCGGATCAAGTAGGATTCATCCCTGGAATGCAGGGATGGTTCAACATTCGGAAATCCATAAATGTTATAAACCACATCCAAAAACTGCAAAACAAGAACCACATAATAGTTTCAATAGATGCAGAAAAAGCTTTCGACAAAATCCAACACCTCTTCATGCTAAAAACTCTAGCCAAAGTAGGCATAGATGGGAAAATCCACAACATAATCAAAGCAATTTATGAAAAACCCAATGCCAGTATCATACTGAATGGAGAAAAGCTAGAACCCTTCCCACTGCGATCTGGAACAAGACAAGGGTGCCCGCTATCACCACTGCTATTCAACATAGTCCTAGAGGTACTTGCAGAGGCCATAAGACAAGAAAAAGAAATCAAAGGCATACGTATAGGAAACGAAGAAGTCAAGCTTTCACTATATGCAGATGACATAATCCTGTACATAGAAAAACCAGGAGACTCAATACAGAAACTGCTAGAACTTATACGAGAGTTTGGCAGAGTGGCGGGGTACAAAATTAATGAACGAAAATCAACAGCCATAGTGTACGCAAATAACACCAAGATGGAAGAAGATCTAACCAACAGGATACCATTCAAAATAGCAGAGAGAAGTATGAAGTATTTGGGAATAAATTTAACCAAAAGCGTAGGAGACCTATTCGAAGAAAACTACAAACTATTTAAAAAGGAAATTGAACAAAACCTCAAAAGATGGAATAACATCCCGTGCTCCTGGATAGGCAAAATCAATATCATTAAAATGTCTATACTACCACAAGCAATATACATTTTCAACGCAATTCCAATCAAATTGCCCAAAACATTCTTCACGGAACTGGATACAATGATTCAAGAGTTCATCTGGAAACACAAAAAACCACGAATAGCTAGAACCATCCTGAAAAATAAGAAGTTAGCAGGGGGAATCACAATCCCGGACCTCTGGACATACTATAGAGCAGTGGTTATCAAAACAGCCTGGTACTGGCACAAAGACAGAAAGGAAGATCAATGGAATAGAATAGAAGCACCAAAAGGGAACCCACACAAATACAGCCAATTAATCTTTGACAAAAAGACCAATGACAACTCAAGCAAGTGGGAAGGACTCTTTAGTAAATGTTGTTGGGACAACTGGCTGATAGCCTGTAGAAACAAAAAGATAGACCCACATCTATCACCATACACTAAGATCCAATCTACATGGATAAAAGACCTAAACCTACATCCAGAAACCTTCAAACTCTTGCAGGAAAATGTAGGAAATACCCTGCAAGACCTAGGAGTAGGTCCCAACTTTCTAAGAAGGACACCAAAAGCAATAGCAGTTGAGAACAGAATAAACAAATGGGACCTCATCAAACTAAGAAGCTTCTGTACAGCAAGGGAAACAATCAACAAAGTAAAAAAGCAACCCACAGAGTGGGAGAAGATCTTTGCACACGATATAGGCGATAGGGGGCTAATTTCCAGGATATACAAAGTACTTCAAAACAACCAAAAAACCAAAACAAACAAACCACTCAAGAAATGGGCACGGGAAATGGGCAAACATTTCACAAAGGAACAAGTCCAAATGGCAAACAAACATATGAAAAAATGTTCCAGCTCCCTAGCAATAAGGGAAATACAAATTAAAACATCGATGAGGTACCACCTAACACCAGTAAGATTGGCCCACATAAACAAGAACACCAACGACGCTTGCTGGCGAGGATGCGGGGAAAAGGGAACCCTACTCCACTGCTGGTGGAGCTGCAAATTGGTACAGCCTTTATGGAAATCAGTCTGGAGAACACTCAAACAACTCAAAATCTGCATACCATATGACCCAGCAATAGCACTCCTAGGAATATATCCAAAACACCTGTTTTACGACAAACCAACATGCATCCCTATGTTCATTGCAGCACAATCAGTAATTGCAAAAACATGGAAGCAACCGAAATGCCCATCAGCAGAAGATTGGATAAGAAAGCTTTGGTTCATCTACTCCATGGAATACTACTCAGCTATTAAAAAAAACAAAATGCAGTTCTTTGTGGCTAAATGGGCACAACTGGAAACTATAATGCTAAGGGAAATGAGTGAATCCCAAAAGATTAGATACCACATGTTTGCCTTGATTTAACCTGTAATTTTTTGTTTGATTGTTGGTTATTTTTTGAACCTGTCATTGATACTGTCTCAACCCAGATGTTTCGAAGAATGGAACTTGCATTATTTTTAACATATTGTCTACCCATTACTATGTCAATTAATTCCATAATGTTGTATATTGATACTGAGGCCTTGTTGGGGCTTTTAACTGACCGGATCTTTACTCTGTTAGACCTATCTTCAGACCATAGAAGGTCTCCCCAAGAGGCCACTGAACTTATCTGGACAATAAGACGCTGAACTTTATGCTAGGCATGTGTTTGCAAGCAATGAATCTCAACTGAACTTGAACTATGGTTATGCAACAAGGTGGAGGAATCCACCATGGGGGGAGGGGTATGGGAGGGGTGGGGGGGATCCCCAGCGCCTATAAAACTGTACTACATAATACAATGTAAGGAACAATAAAAAAAAAAAAAAAACTAAAGCAGATAATAAAAATACCAAAAAAAAAAAACAAAATTGATTCAGCCTCAGGCTTAATCCCTGAGGTGCTTTTTTTTTCCACGACAGCAAGTTCATAGCTCTGCAATATCTGATTTAGATGTTTTGAAAATGTATTCCTTGACAAGACTTAATTAAAGTGGATTGTGCCTATATGGGAAAAAAAAAAAAAAAAGTATTTAGAGTATAGAAATATAATTATTTCATCCATGTAATATTGAGTAGGTAGAAGTATGTTAAGTGGGCCCGCGCTGTGGCGCAAGTGGTTAAGGTCCTCGCCTTGCATGCCCGGGATCCCATATGGGCGCCGGTTCTATCCCGGAAGCCCCACTTCCCTTCCAGCTCCCTGCCTGTGACCTGGGAAAGCAGTCGAGGATGGCCCAAAGCTTTGGGACTCTGCACCCGCGTGGGAGACCCGGAAGAGGCTCCTGGCTTAGGATAGGCATAGTATCCGCTGTTGCGCTCACTTGGGGAGTGAATCATCAGACAGAAGATCTTCCTCTCTGTCTCTCCTCTCTGTATATCCGCCTTTCCAATGAAAAAACAAATAATAAAAATCAATCTTAAAAAAAAAAGAAGTATGTTAAATGAAAAAGTTAAATGAAAAGTTGTGATCTATTTGTGAAGATTTTCTTCAAACACCCTGCTAATTATTAGGATTTTATGTACAATCAGTAAATCAAGAGAGTTTTAGAAACAAAATGAGACAATTTTGGAAAAGAATCGGATAAACTGCGGTGTAGGACTTGGCCCTTCAGAGAAATAATACATGTTGACTGGCATTGCAGCTGTTCAAAGCTGCAGAAGGGGTGGAAATGAGGCAAAAGAGATTTACCTTTAGGGGAGTTTTCTTCAGACAAGGTCTTTAGTCTCAAGTTCTGAGAGGAATCTTTGTTTCCCAAATTGTCCCCACAATTAACCAAGATGCTTCTGTTTTTGAAAACAAGGCAAGTGCTCAGGAAGCAGGGCTCCTCAAGGACACAACGGTTCTGCTCACCAGTCTTCCCAGCGCCTCTGTTGTGACTGGCCCTGGTGAGGCCTGACGTGCGCATGCGTCTCACGGCGTTGCTTGGTGACGGCCATTATGACTTGGGGTGGGAGATCTGTCAAAGACCAGGCCTGCGGCTCATCTGTAGGGCTGGCCTTGGGTTCTCCAGACTGGGAAAACTGCAGGTAGCGTCAGTCACGAAGGATCTGCTTCGCGTTTAAGAAGGGCCAGTGTCTACTGAACGCCACTGAGAGTGAGGCTGTCAAATGGATGAAATCACAGTCTGGGAATTGGCTCCCAGGTGGGGATCGCGGGAAGCCGCACGCAGAAGCCATCGCAGGGGAGGAAAGCAGAGAACAGCAGCCAGGACAAGAGGGCAGATCAGGTAAAGGAAACTGTGAGCCTGCCTGCATACTGAAGGGTGGGAGAAACGGTGTCTCCCGGGGTCCTGGCACCCAAGAGCCAGAAACTTCTGTGACTGGGGACTCTGGGCCCCAGTCTTGGCTGGCTGTGCCATATCTGTTATGCTTTAATATTAATAGGAAAGATAAATTGTAACAGGAAGTTGTCTTGACTGGAGAAAACTAGGTAGGCTTTTGTGTCATAAAACTAAGCTTTGAAGAAATAGATTAAAATGTTGTAGGCAGTAGTTGTGGTGTCCCACTAGGTACCACCAGGTCAAGCTGCTGCCTATGATGGCAGCACCCCATGTGGTTACCAGTTCGTGTCCTGGCTACTTCACTTCCAGTCCAGCTCCCTTCTAATGCCCCTGGGAAAAGCAGCCCAAGATGGTTCAGGTGACTCCTGCTCTATCCTGGATGAGTGCTGGCTTTCATGTCATGTGGGGAGTTTATCAACAGATGGTAGTGCTCTCTCTCTCTCTCTCTGGCCATCTGAATTGCAAATAAATAAGTAGATCTTTAACATAAAAACAAAGGTTTAAAATATACAAAATGGCAAAGGTTCTAGAAGAAAGCACACATTTCAAGAAATTCTACAGTGAAAGAAATTACTAGAAATGAACTGAAAAGCACATAATTCTGAGAACTGATTTATTAAAATCAAAATCAGACTCGGGGTGAGTGTCTGGTAGAGCACTCAGTGCGCTGTTTGGGTGGCCACAACCATTCAGCAGTGCCTAGTTTGAGTCCTGGCGGTGGCTTTACACACTATGTCACAGTGCCAGCTCCTGGTGTTCTCGTGTTAGGTCATATATATTTATAATTGTTAGGTCTGTTTTGTTAAATTATTTCTTTTTATCAAGATATAATGTCCTTTATATCTTTTTCCTGTAAGATTTGGATTGAGATCTGTTTCATGTGGTATGAGTACAGGGATTCTCATTTGTGGTTTCCATTCGCTTGACGTATCTTTTTCCGGTCCTTTATTTTCATTATCCGTGTATCTTTGTCTTTGAAGTGAGTTATTGTAGGGAGAATATATATTTTTTTTCCTTTTTAAAAGTCTAGTCAGCAAGCCTATAGCTTTTAACTGGGAATATAATCCATTTGCACTTAAGGTTAATATTGATAGATTAGAACTAACTCCTAACATTTTAAATATCTACTGATTATGTATGCTTTATTAGTGGATTTGATAGTCATTTTTCATGATGTTTACTTTTAATGTGGGCTTTCTTCAAAATTCTCATAATGCTAGTCTGGTCCCAAATTAGCTGTGCAGGAAATACTTTTTTTCTTCTTCATTCTAAAGGATATCTTCACTGGATATCATCATATTTGAAAGTTTTTTCTTTCTTTCAAGATTGAACCATGTTATTCATTCTTTCCTGGCTTGTAAGGTTTCATTTTGAGAAGTCTTTGTTAATCTAATTTATTTTCCCTTATAGGTTACTTTACATATTTTTCTTACAGCTTTTATGGTCCTCTCATTTTGCCCATATATGTTTCAAACTTGAGCAGTTTTAATGATTATTTCAGGCTTTTTCTTCTCTTCTCCTTTAGATATCCTTATAATTATTTCTTTAAAAGATATTTTTGATGATGCTTAAATAGTTGAGAAAGATGCATGCTCGTGTGGACTACTGACTATGGAGGGAAAGGTTGAGAATTAGGGAACAGTGGATGAGAACATTGTTTCCAATATTCTTTTTCTTCTTGTATCTAGGGGGAGATGGGAGAGAAGGGAGGAATCCACACTTAGCATCCGGTATACATGGATGGGAAACAGACACTTGACGTCATCCTGGGGTTCACAATATGGAACATGTGCTGAGGTTTCTGCTTAAGTGGTTTCAATAGTTCTGAAATGCTGTTGATTTAATTGCTCCAAGGATATGGAAATATTTCCAGGTCCACTGGCTGACATAGTACATCTTAGAATCTTCATACATCCAGATATACGCTATCAGTGCTCGGCTGGGTAGTTATCTAATTTGTTCTGCCCTCCATCCTCTGCTATGGTGGTAGATGTACTCTGCAGGCCCCAGTGAACTGCCATATCTTCAGTGACATCTCGATATGCTGTTCACTGCTGTATCCTAGCAAGTGAAGAGGCCCAGTTCTGACAAATGCATGCTCTTGTCAGACCACAGATCCTGCCGTTCACCCCACGGTTGGAGTTTCGAGTCCAGTGGTTCAGTTCGGGGAGGAGGGGTGGTTGCTAAAGAGATTCTGTCTGAGTGGTCACAGACTAGATTCTTGTGGGTGCTGGACAGTATGGGGTCTGGCTTAGTATGTCTCATCCTCATCAGCCTATGCATGCACTGGTAATTGCAATTGCTTGGTCATTTCTGTCTCTGGAACCATGTCTTCCTCCAAACAATGGATGCTATAGCCCAGTCCAACCCTGCCCACCACACACTTGCCACTCATATACACCATGGGAACTGCAGCCCAGTAAGAGCAACTCCCAATAACCCACCAGCCCCACCTCCAACCCCCGCTGCCCTGGTTCCTTTGCTTGCCAGTGTGTATAGCAGACTGGTCTGGTCTTTCCCACATCCCATTCAGCTCTTGTATGCATCAATGGGTATTGGAGCCTAGTTCAGACCAACCTACCCCATTATACAGCCCACACTCATTCCAGCAGGTGCTATATCATTTCTAGCCAGGCCCTCCCCAAGTCCTGGTTCTCATGCTCACCAGTGGGAGCTACAGATCATCAGGGAAGTGCCCATAGTTTTCCTGCAAGGTCCACTCCATGTCCCAGATCTTTCACTTTACAGGTGGTTTTGTAGTCTAGCTTAGCAAGACTTGCTCCCAGTCACAGCACTGACAGCTGATGATGAGGCAGTGCCCAACCACCCTGCAGTTTCTCTGCCTTATGCATGCATACCAGTGGATACAGTTGCTTAGCCTAGCCTGGCTCTCCCCCAACCCAGTTCATGTGCGGACCAACAGGTCCTGTAGCCTTGCCTAACCTGGTCTGCCTCTGTTTCAGTTCTCATGCTTACTAGCAAGAGCAGTGGCCTAGCAGGGGAGTCCTTGCAGTCCCTGACAAGCTCAGCTCCTCCCACCATCTCAGATCTTTTGTGTTCTGATGGGAGTTGTGGCCCAGACTGGCATAGCCCGCCTCACCTCAACATTTGCTCTAGGGTATTGTCTGTCTGAGCATAGTCTGCCCCCTGTTCCAGCTCATGCTGGTAGGTACTTTAGCTGGGGAATCCTGGACTGACCCTAGACACAGCCCTAATGTTAACTGTCTGGTGTTGTAGCCCAAACTAGCCTGTCATGCATACTGTCCTGGTTCTCAGATCTGCCAGTGGATGCTATGAACTGGCTCAGCCTGGCCTGCCCCCATGTATGTCGGCAGGTGTTATAACTTGGTCTTGTCTGGGTTGCTCCCAGCCTTGGTTCTTACATTTACTTGCATGGACTGTGTTCTGATAGAAGTTTCTCAATCTCCTCTATCACGTTTTGTCCAAGTTGCAGACTTTGTTCATACTGGTATGTCCCTGGCACAAGATGACCTGGTTCACCTCCATTCCTGGCAATAACAGTGGCTTCCCTGACTGGTCCACACCCATTCTGGTTCTTAGTCTTGAGTTCTACAGCCTATTCATATGCCTGGTACACACTCAGACATAGCTTTCACATTTTTTCAGTGGGTGCAGAGACCTAGCCCAGTCTGTCCTACACTTACCCTGCTTCTCACAAGCACCAGTGGATGCTGGAATCTAGCCCAGTCTGTCTTACCCCAGATCCAGTCCACATCCATGCCAAGTGATACTGAAGTTATGTCCAGCCCAGATCTCTGCACCCAGCTCTTGCACTCTCCAATGGGAACCACAACCTGGGTGGACTGTCTCCTTAGCTCCCCAACCAGGCCTGTTCCAAGCCACAAATCTTGCACATGCCAGTGCTTGTTCTGACTCAGCCTGGCATAGCCCATTCCCCATCCTGGGCTTTTCCATCAGATGCTGTGGCCTTGCCTGATCCAACCCAACTTCAGTCCCAACTCTTGCTGGTAGGTGCTTTGCTCAGTTTTTCTCCATCCGTGTCTCTTGCAAACTGGTAAGTGTGATGCCCTAGCCTAGCTCTGCATGGCCCACACCCCATTGTGGTTCCTGCATATGCCAGTGTGCTATGGTTTGGGTTTTCCCTGCCTGGCCCACTCACCCCAGACCCCAAACAAGCAACCTAGACACTTGCCAATGAGTAGTACTGCCTTGCTCAGCCTGACCAATATCCAGGCCTGAATCACATGCTTCTCACTGGAAGGATGGCCCACCAGGGGAGTTTCCCAAGTTACCACCACCAGTCTCACTCCCAGACCCAGATATCACATGTGCCAGCACGTTCTAGGCCCTCACCTGGCATAGTCTCCTCCCCTCTCTCTTTTGCATGAGCTGGTGGATTGTGGCCCTGCCTGTCTATACTCTCTTCTTGGGTGCAGCTGCAGGTGCTACAGCCTGAACCAGCCTAATCTGTTCCCAACCCCAGTACTCATGAGTGTTAGAGGGTTCCATGGTCATGCCTAGCTAAGCCCTTTTCTTTACCCTGCTCTTGAGCAAACCAGCTGGTATGGCAGATCCAAGATGAGCCAATACATCCTCCACAGAATCTGCCTGCAGAACCTGGTTTTCTTGCATGCTTGTTATATCCTAGTCCAGCCTAATATTACTGGTCCCATTATGACACACACTGGTGGCTACTGTGATTTAGACCTGCCAGTTAGGCCCCCAGCCATAGCTTTAGTTTGCATTGGTGAGCAGTAGTCAGTGATGGTCCATGCTAACTAGCCCAACTCAGCTCTCCCACATTGTTGGGTGCATTGGTCTGACCCAGGATGGTTCTCCAATTGCCCCTTTGAAACTGATTGGTCTCAGTGCCCTTGTTTACATGCAAGCACAGTGGCCTCTCAATGAAAGTCCCTCAGAAGTCATTCCTCTCCCCTCAGTGGTCCCCCTTCTCACACATTCCCTTACCCCTTTCCCTGAGCAATACACAATTCCTCTACTTGGGAGCATATAGGTTCCCCAGCCCAGCCTTCCTAAGCCCAGTATTCTGATGAGGTGGCTTGCTGGCTAGAGCTCTGCCTGCCCACTAAGGTCCCAAGCTCCTGACACACATGCTGGCCTGTGATCCTACCCCTCCACACACCCAAGATCTAAGCACATTCAAAGTTTCCCAAGCCTGTTCCACCATCACACCAGGGCTCTCTGCTCCTCTTCCCACACCCCATCTGGGACCAAGCATGTGATGAAATCCCCAGACTCACTCTGTCTGCTTGAGTGTGAACCCCCACACCCCCAACATGTCCCTGATGGCACAAGCTTCCTACATGCCCACACCTCCAGGCCCCAATGATCTTGCCTGCACCAGTACAAAGGCAGTTGCCTGTCCAATATAACTATTTATTTCATGGTATTGCTCATGCAAGTCTTCATCATTATTTTTAGTTTTTTATTTTTGTCTGAGTTATTTTCAAAGTCTTCCATAGTAGAAATTCTGTGTTTTTTTTTAATATATATTTTTGTTTTATTTATTTGAAAGGCAGAGTTATGGAGGGAGGGGAAAAGAGGTCTTCCATCATTTCTTTTACTATCCAAATGGTTTCAATGTCTGAGGATAGGACAGAAAGTAGTAAAGAAGCAAGAACTTCTAGGTCTCCCACGTTGGTACAAGGGCCCAAATACTTGGGCCATCCTCTGCTGTTTCCCTGGGTATATTAGCAGGCAGTTGAATTGGAAGTGGAGCAGCCGGGACTCAGGCCGACAGTTTTTTTTTTTTCTTTATTTTTGACAATCTTTACATAGTTAATTAGGGCACATAGGGTCAAGGGCTACAGGAAAGTGGGTAAGACTATTATTTCCACATTTTTTTCCCTGTATCTGGGGCAAAGGGGGAGATAAAGGGAGAAGCCTCACCTAGTCTCCCACCCAGTCTCCCACCCATCCCAGGTCCCTGATGTGGGGCATGTTCCGAGGGTCTTGCTCAAACGGTCTTGATAGTTCACCAGTTATGAATTGCTGCTAATCTAGCCATTTTAAGCATGATGAAGTTGCTGCAGAATCCACTGTCTGACATAGTCCACCTTAGAGTCTCTGTTTGCCCAGGTTTTTCACTGCCAACATATGGCTGGGGTAGTTGATTGATTTGTTCTGTGCTCTGTTGTGGTGCCAGTTATCTTCTGCAGGTTCCAATGAACTGCCATATCCTCCACGTGCACCTGGTTATGCTGTCCACTGCTCCATCTGAGGCTCTGAGGAGGCTTGGTTCTGACACTTGCACTCCATGACAGACTGCACTTCTCTTCATGGTTACGGTTCTGAGTCTGGCAGTTCAATTGGGGAGATCCCCAAAGAAACTTTGTCTGAGGTGATCCCAGATCAGATTCTTGTGTGTACTTGCCAGTTCAGGGTCTGGCACAGATCTTTGCCCCCAGTCAGCTGGTGGTTGCAATTGCTGGGTTGGTTCGGTTTCCAGCCATGCTTTCCACATAGACAAATGGGTGTTGCAGTGCAGCCCGATTCTGCCCAGCACACATTCAATCCTCACATAAACTAGTGGGAGCTGCAGCCTAGTAGAGTGACCCATAATAACCCCACCAAGCCCTGCCCTCTGTCCTGGTTTCCTGTGCTTGCTGATGGGTGCAGTAGACTAGTCCAGTCTGTCCCACATCCCATTCAGCTCTCATACATGTCAATGGGCATTGAAGCCTAGTTCAACCCAACCAGCCCACTATCCAGCCCACAAACATGCTGGTGGGTGCTGTTCTGTCCAGCCATGTCTGCCCCAAGTCCTAGTTTTCATGCTCTCCATTGGAAGTGGTAACCCAAGAAGGAGGTGCCCATTATTTCCCTGCTGGGCCCACTCCCGGAACATGCACTTTCCGCGTGGTTCTGTAGTTTAACTTGACAGATTAGCCACCGAAGCCAGCATCTGCTATCTGATGCTGTGGCAGAGCCCAACCAACCCTCACCCATTCTGCTTTATGTTTGTACTAGTAGGGACAGTCAATGAAACCTTGCTCTTCCCTGATTTGGCTCACATGGGACCCACAGATGTTGTAGCCCTCCCTGCTCAGTCTGGTCTGCCCTCATCCCAGCTCATGCTCTCCAGTGGGAGAGATGTTCCAGCAGGGAGGCCCTCTGCATTCCCCCTACCAGCTTTACCCCCTCCCTCTGTAGTTCCTACTAGTTGGGCTCTGTGGCCCAGTCTGGGATGGCCCGCCTCACCTTGGCATTTGTTAGTGGGTGCTATAGCCTGGCCTGGGCCAGCCCTCCCCCAGTTTTAGCTGGTGAGGGTTACAGTCTAGCCCAGCCCAGCATATACCATATCCCAGCTGCAATGTGTACGGTCATGTGTTGAGACCATATGTAGGCTGACAAGTGTTAAGGAATGCAGACACTGCAGAGAGTGGCTTAAATTACAATGCCACAGAACTGGTCCCTAAAGTAATTTCTTCCTCTGCTTCATCTTTTCTGCTCTGGTGGTTTCCAGTGGAATTTTTTATTTCATTGATTACAGTTTTCATCCCTAAAATGTGTTTTTTTTTCTGATTATTTTTTCTACTGTATTTTTCATTCATGTTATCTATTGTTTTCCTCACTTCTCTTTCTCTCAATGTCTGTATTCTGTTTCATCTTATTTTCTTTAGGATCATTATTTTAAATATTTTTACAGGAATTTTATGAATTCCTTATAGATCAAAATGTATCTCAGGAGAACTACTGGGCTCTCTTAGAGATGTCTTGCAACCTTATTTCTTCTAGTTTCTGTGTTCTTATATTTCTAATTGAACATCTGGAATAATTTTTTACTTATAAAATATGTTTTCTGATTGGAATCTGACTTGAGTTGCTAATTTGAATTATAGTTGAGCATAGCATTGTGACTTCTCAATGATTTCTTCAGTGTTAAACAATGTCAGCAAGTTGTCTAGTCTGCAGCAGTTTGGGGACATTGTCATATTACTGATATGGGCATGAACTCTGAAAGGTATGCTTTTTGGTCCCCAGAGTGTTGGATGTCAGTCACACCACATTTTTAAAAATATATATTGTTGTGTTTCTAATGCTATAGGACACAGGTTCTTTTCCTTTTTCCTGAGGTGCAAGCAAGAGCGACACTGGGTCTGTTCACAAACAGCTGTGGCCTTCACACTGTATTATGTGGATAGAATCTCCTCATGAATAATGCTGGGGCTTTTAGCACCAACAACCCAATTATTAACCCTGGAAAGTATTAAGGAGACATTGTCCAAGCCCTATGTGGTGAATACAGAATATTCACCTAAAAACTCCACATTTTCATTTGTTAGCCTATGGAAATGATATGCAAGCAGATTCTTCCCTCAATACTTCAGAGTTTGTTCTAAGGACTCTGAGGAATATAATACTGACTGGCATTGGCATGGAGCTGTGGGATACAGTGTGTTCCTTCCCCAAAGCTCACAAGATAAATGGCACTTTTATTAGTCATTGTAAAGTGACAGTAACCAGTTTGAAACAGAAATAGTGGCAAAGTTCTCTAGCTCCTAGTTAAGTACAAGCTATTCCAGAGGTTATAGCACCATCAGCAACAGTCACAGTTCCTACAGGGCATGCACAGGTGATGCCTGGATTTGTGCTGTGACCTCCAGCACCCTGTGGTATGAACTTTGGAGTGTATTTCCTCAGGTGTGGACCTCTTAGATTGAATCTTGACTGCCATAACAATTATCTCCAAGTAGCCCTGGGAAATTCCCTAGTTGTCATAGAGCAGGCTCATGACCTTGGTCCAGTACTGCCTTGGTAGTAGGAGTCACAATGGCCTGCTCTCTCCTGAAATTTTCCCTTACTTGTTCTAGGGGCATCTGGTTGTGATGGAGGTTAAGGCAGGTGGAGGTTTGCAGCTTCCCAGTAGCAGCATGAATCTGACACTTTGGCGGTGGAAAGAGGATATGTGGCTTTCCTGTTATAAACAAAGTATTTTTTTTTTTTGGACATAAATCACCCTCAAGATTGTACTTAAGGGCCCAGCGCAATAGCCTAGCAGCTAAAGTCCTCACCTCACACAGGCCAGGATCAGTGAGGCAAAATAAATAGCCTAAGAGCCAGAAGGAAATACAGACAAAAATGCCTAGTAAGAAATCTGTTAGAGGAGCTGAGCAAAGTTAAGAAAAATATCCGGAAACTATGTGAAACCATCAAAAGGCCAACAATGTGGTTCTTAAGAGTCCCTGAATGCAGGGAAGGAGAATCTGAATTAAAAGATGTATTCAATTAAAAATTTGGGAACTTCCTTTACACAAGGAAAGAAACGGAAACCCAAATACAAGAAGGACATAAATTCCCAAGAAACATGACCAAAAGTGATCTCCACCATGGGACATCACAGTTGAATACTCGTCAGTTGGCCATAAAAAAATACACAAACGTTCCTACAAGAATTGTTGGGCAGCTTATAGAGGAGCACCAATCAGACTCACAGCTGACTTCTCACCACTGACCAGAAGAAAATGGAGTGACATATTTCAGATCCTAAAAGATAAAAACCAAAAACAAACATATAAATAAACAAGCAAAGAAAAACGAAGAACAGTCAGCTCAGAATAACCAACCCAGCAAAGGTTTCATTCATGTTTGGACATGAAATAAAACATGTACAAAGCAATCCAAAACTTAAAAATTTTGCGCCTAATAGACCAGCCCTACAAATTTTGCTAAGAGATGTGCTACCTATAGAAAAAAAAGGGGATCTACCATAGCCAAAGAAGGAAGAAGTGGGAAGCATCTCGGTGAAACCACAAAAGAAACTTAAATCAAACAATGAGAAATGCAATGCTAAAATGGCAAGAACAAATCATCTCTTGATATTAACCGTGATTGCAAATGACTTAAATTTATCAATCACAAATGTAGATTATCAAGCCAGATTAAAAAAACAAAACCAGGATCATTTATTTTTGCCTACATAAAGTACATATCAGCAACAAAGATACATAGAAGCAAAGTGAAAGGATGGAAAAAGACATTCCAGGCTAATGGGAAAAAAATCAGCTGATATAGCCATTCTAATAGCAGATAATACAGATTTTTATTGGAAAACTATTAAAAGAGATGAAGGCCATGACATTAATTGAGCATTAGTTGATCCACTAAATATATATATATATATATATATATATATATATATACATTTTTCCATGAATCAGAACTTTAATGACTGATACTGAATTTCACAAGTAAAATATTTCTTAGTTCTTAATAATTACATAATCTTAATGGTTAAAGCATCCAATCAACATAGAATAATCAGCTCTTCTCAGAACCTAACTATGTGTACCACTACATTTTTCTCTGCATTCTTAGAGAAGTACCACAGATCGCTCCAAGTATGACAATGATCTGTAGATCGAGCTACAAAATGCAGTCAGAACAGAACAGTTCTCTGGACTGCCAACTTGTTTCCACTCACTGCCCCAAACTGAAGACAAGATGCCAACTTTAAACATTCATTCAGCAAAGCCAGTGACATCTGGGAGCACAGGAATGTCTTCATCGTCACAAGTCATCAAGAGAACTTCATCTTGCTCCAGTCTAAAGCACAGGGAACGCCTCGCTGTTTCCATCTCAGGAGTCGGGTTATCCAGGACGTGTCTACACCACTGCAAAGGACTCAGGGATTTCTCGGATGAGGTGAATGTCATGGAAGAGCCAACGTACAACTAAATAATGGTAACAAATATATTGTGCAATCAATTCCAGCACACCCAGCTATGTGAAACAGGGAGATATAGACTCCCAATACAATACTGCTTGGGAACCTTAACATCACACTAAATCCAGTGGACACAAATGAGACAAATTCAGTAAGGAGACAGCAGAACTCACCCACACAACTGAAAAAATGGACTTAATATCTACAGAACATTTAATCCAACAGTCAGAATGCACAGCACCTTCTCCAGGATTTATCTCATTACAGACTAGGAAACAAGCCTCAGCAAAAGTTTTTAAAATACAAATTTATACCAAGAATCTTCTTCCACCATCATGGAATGAAACCAGAGACTAATAAGTTGAAAATCCCCATGACATATGCAAATACTTGGAAATTGAACAATCTGAAGGAGCTATGGAAGCAGCAGAAAAATAAACCCAATATTAGCAGAAAGAGTAAAAAAATGAAGAAACACACCAAAGAGAAACAAAAAGAAAAATGTGTAACATCAATTAAAGAGCTGGATCTTTGAAAAAAAATAGCAAAACAGATATACCCTTAGTCCAACTACTGAAATGAGAGCGAAGACACAAATTAATAAAATCAGAAATGACAAAGGAAATATACAATAGATACCTTGGGCAAGCAAATCAAAAGATTTAGAAGAAATGGATAGCTTTCTGGACACATATGATTTAGCAAAACTGAATCATGAGGTAATTAAAAACTTAAGTGGGCCCTGGGCTCAGTGGTCTAGTGCTTAAAATCCTCATCTTGAATGCTACAGGATCCCATATGGGTGCCAGTTCTAATTCCAGCAGCCCCACTTTCCATCCAGCTCACTGCTTGTTGCCTAGGAAAGCAGCTGAATACGGCCCAAAGCCTTGGGACCCTGCGTCAGCATGGGAGACCTGGAGGAAGTTTCTGGCTCCTGGTTTCTGATTGGAGCAGTTCTGGCCATTGTGGTCACTTGCGGAGTGAACCATCAGATGGAAGATCTTCCTCTCTTTCTCTCCTCCTCTCTGTATATCTAATTTTGCAATTAAAAAAAAAAGAAAAAAGAAAAAAACCTAAGTGGACCAATAACCAGGATGGAGATTGGTCAGTAATTAAACCCCTCCCAATAAAGAAAATCTTAAGACTGGATGGCTTCACTGCTGAGTTCTACCAAATATTTCAAGAACTTACACCCATCCTCCAAAAGCTGTTTCAAACAGTAGAGAGTGAGACAATCCTTCCAAATGCTTAATGTTAAACCAACATGACTAATATAAAAAACAGATAGAAACACAATAGGAAAACTACAAACTGATATTCCTAATAAAAATGGATGCAAAAAATACTCAACAAAATACTACCTAACAGAAGGCACAAATATATCAGACAGATCATTCACTGGGACCATATGGAATTTATCCCTAGCACGTAGAGGTGGCTTAGCACATGCCAATCAATAAATGTGATATACCACATCAGCCAAATGAATAGAAATGACATGATTTTCTCAATAATTGCAGAGAAGGCATTTGCAAAAACCTAATACAATTTCATGATAAAAACTCTAAGAAAGAAAGGAACAAGGGGAGCATTCTATAATACAAAGCAACTTATGAAAAACTGAAGAGCAGCATCATATTGAATGTGGAAGGGTTCTAAGCTTCCCCGTAAGATCTGCAACTAGACAAGAATGTCCACTGTCATCATTGAAAGTATAGTATTGGTAGTCCTAGCTAACGCTATTAAGAAAGGAAAAAAATTAAAGGGATTAGATGTGGAAGTGAGAAGTCAAATTATCCCTGTTCACAGATTACATGGGAGAACCAAAAGACCCAATCAAAGAGCTGTAGAACTTGTAAGAGCATTGGGCAAAGTATTAGGGTACAAAATCAATGAACATAAATTAATGGCCTTGATGTACACAACTCTATGGCTGAAAAAGAACTTCTAAGAGCAGTCCCAATAAAATAGCAGAGAATGGACCCAGCATAATAGCCTAGTGGCTAAATCCTCACCCTTGTATCTGCCAGGATACAAAGTATTGGCTCATGTCCTGGCTACTCCACTTCCCATACAACTCCCTGCTTATAGAGTGTGGCCTAAAGCCACCTACATCCACTTTGTAGACCAGGAAGAAACTCCTGGCTTCAGATCAGCTCAGCTCCAGCTATTACAGCCACTTGGAGAGTGAACCAGAAGATGGAAGACCATTTATTCTGTATTTCTGCTTTTCCAATAATAAAATAAAATAAATCTTAGAAAGAGATAAAACAGCAGAAAAGAACCTTATATACCTTGGAATAAACCCATCCAAAGTCATGACAGACCTCTATGATGACAATTTCAGAACATTTTTAAAAATAGAATAAATCATTAAAAGATGGAGAAATTTACTGTGTTTCTGAAATGGTGGAATCCATATAAATCACAATGTCCACATAACCATGATTTACAGATCCAATGCAATCCCAATCAAAATCCCAATAAAATTCTTCTCAGAAATAAAAAGGACGATACAAACACTTATCTAGAAACACAAGAGGCCATGAATAGCCAAAGCTACCTTGGAGATTAAAAATAGTACCAGAGAAATCACAGTTCCAGATCTCAAGACATACTACAGGGCAGTGGTAATCAAAACAGTAAGGTATTTGTACAAAACCAAAGATCGGTGGTACAGATTAGAAACCCCAGAAGTGAGCCCAAACATACACAACCAATTCATCTTTGACAGGACAACTGAAAATAAGCCAAGGAGAAAGGCTGGTCTTTTCTATAAGTGTTGTGGTGCAATTGGAGAACCACTTGTAGTGATTTGAAATAATGATCCCCCACAACCTTACACAAAAATCAGTTCTAAATGGATCAAGGAACTAAATCAGCACCTAGAAGCCATAAAATTCTAGAGGAAAGCAAAGGAGACATGCTATCTACAAGATATAGTTGTAGATAAACACTTCCTAGAAAAGTCACTCAAAGTCCAGGTAGTTAAAAGCCAAGATTAACAAATGGAACTGCATTAAACTAAGATTCTGTACAGCAAAGAAAATGAACAACAGGACAACCGACAAAATGGAAGAAATCATTTGCACATCACATAACAGATAGGGGACTCATATTTACCAAGTGCCTCAGATATGCAACAACAACAACGGAGCAAACTACCCTATTGGGCAAGGAAAAGAGCAGATATTTTTCTCAAGATCAAATTCAAATGGTTAATAGACATATAAAAAAATGCTTAAGCTCCATAACTATTGAGGAAATGCAAATAAAAACCACACTGAGGTTCCACCTAACTCCAGTGAGAATGGCCTACATATAGAAATCAACAACAACTGCCCGTGGGGATAAAGGTGCCCTATTTCATTGTTGGTAGGGGTGCAGACTAGTGCAGTTGTTATAGAAGCCAGCATGGAGGGTGCTCAGACAACCGGGATTTAATCTACTATATGAACCAGTTATCCCATTCCCGGGAATATATCCGATTGAAATTAAATTGGTATACAAGAAAGCAACTTGTCACTCTGCATTTAAAGCAGCACAATCCACAGTAAAGACATAGAAACAGCTCAACTGGAGACCATTATGCTTAGTGAAGTAATCAATTCCCAGGAGGAAAATATATGTTCTCTCTGATGTTAGCTTTCTTGCAAAACACAAAACTCAGTAAATATATTGATAATCAAGTATATACATATATTCTCATAGATGAACTGTAAAATGGAGACTAGCATACCAGGAAGTGAGCATACATTGTCTTATGTGTCTCTACCCCTGCGTAAAAATGAAGACGCTCAGTAAAATAATTGGCAGTATGATGCTAGATTTCTATCATTTCCTTTACCTATGGTTTCATGAAACACTTGCATAGAAGGAAGCTAAACTTGTCACTGTTACTTAAGGACTATGCTACTGTAATAATATGGGGAAAATGGTGGGAAGGGAAAACTGGGAAGGAGGAAGGGGGTATGGAGGGATTGCTAAAGCTACAAAAATGTATCATAAAAAATAACACTTCTAAAGTTTTTTAAACTTAACTAGATATAAATATTATTTAAAGAAATAAAAAACTTTTCTTAATTAAGTATCCAATGTATAAATGTATGTACATATATAATATTCATACAGAGTTAATGTCCATATGCAGTATTAAAATATTTTATATACTTATATACAACAGTATAGCATATGTATCTGTCCAAGGGGAAGGCAGGTCGGGAACTGTTGTGTCATATGGGTTTAACAGTGTAAGCAGAGGCAAATGACAAATTTGGAAACCTTTCACTGACAAGAATAAAAATAAAACACATTGAATGTCTGAGACAATGTTTAGTGATTCAAACATTTTGCTGGTATATTGGATGCATATATCCTAAAATGCCATTTTTTTCATTCACAAGTGATATCACTCCAGGCAAATATTTTTCTTTCTTTTTTATTTTAATAATACATTCATTTTATTTTTGATGATGTTTACGTACTTGAGAGGGATGCATGCCCATGTGGACAACCCATTAGGGTGGGGAGGGTCGAGGACTAGGGGAAAGTAGATGAGATAACTGCCTCTAGTCTTCTTTTTTCTTTAGGTCTTTGCAGAAAGTGGAAAGAGAAGGGCACAGGGCCACTCCCAGCAAGCCAACCGTATCAGTACCCAGGGATGGGGGAAAGATGCCTTGTGTCATCCCAGGATTCCCAGTGTTAAGCATGCTCCAAGAATACTGTTTAAGTAGTTTTGATAGTTCTGAGATGCTGCTGATTCCATAGCTTCAAGGTTGAGGAAATCCTTCCAAGGTCTATTATTAGCTAACATAGACAACCTTAGAGTCTCAATTTGTCCAGATACTTGTCCAGAAGAGCTGTCCAATTTGTTCTGCAATCCATGGTACTAGATGCCCTCTGCAGGCCTATTGGTCTATAGTTCTCTTTTCCTTTTGCATCTCTATCTGGCTGTGGTAATAAGGTGATATTAGTTTTATGAAAAGGATTTGGAAGAACTGCCTCCCTTTCCATTGTTTGGAATAGCTTGTGGAGCATTGGGGAAGTTCTTTTTGAAAAATTGGTATAATTCTGCAGTGAAGGCATCTGGCTCAGGGCTTTTCTCGGGGGGGGGGGGAGCTTTTATTACCTGTTCAATTTCAGTCCACATTATGGGTCTGTTTAGATTATTAACTGCCTCATGATTTAATTTTGGTGGATTGTGTGTGTTAAGATTCTAAGTGATGTTGGGGCCCGGCGCGGTGGCGCAAGTGGTTAAGGTCCTTGCCTTGCGTGCCCGGGATCCCATATGGGCGCCGCTTCTATCCCAGCAGCCCCACTTCCCTTCCAGCTCCCTGCCTGTGGCCGGGGAAAGCAGTCGAGGACGGCCCAAAGCCTTGGGACCCTGCACCCGCGTGGAAGACCCGGAGGAGGTTCCTGCTTCCTGGCTTTGGATCGGCATAGCACCGGCCGTTGGGGTCACTTGGGGAGTGAATCATCGGATGGAAGATCTTTCTCTCTGTCTCTCCTCTCTGTATATCCGCCTTTCCAATAAATAAATAATAAAAATAAATCTTAAAAAAAAAGATTCTAAATGATGTCATTTCACTGCAGCAGCTATGGGAAGACAATATAATGTCTAAGTAGTTTATATTTCTATCCTAATATATATATAAATTTCCATTTGTTCATTTTTATTTTATTTTGAAACTTTTTAAGAATATGTATTTATTTTTATTGGAAAGGTAGATGTACAGAAAGGGAGAGAGACAGAGAGGAAGATCTTCCATCTGTTGGTTCACTCCTCAATCAGCCGCAAAGGATGGAGCTGAACCACTCTGAAGACAGGAGCCTCTGCTGGGTCTCCCACATGGGTGCAGGGTCCCAAAGCTTTGGGCTGTCATTGACTACTTTTCCAGGCCACAAGCAGGGAGCTGGACAGCAAATGGGGCTGCCGGGATTTAAACCAGCACCCATTTGGGAGCCTGGTCCACTCAGGGCAAGGACTTTAACCACTACGCTATCGCGCTGGGCCCTGTTCATTTTTAGATAGAAGTAAACTTACTGATTTTTATGTATTTACCTTGTATCCTACAACCTTGAAAATCACAGCTGTTAGTTTTAGAAAATTTTTCTAGAAACTCAGGATTTAGGCTTTCTGAAATAAGTCAATATTACTGCTTAATGAATACCCTGAAAAGACCCTTGTGCCTCAGGAGGAGTTGATGTCCTGGCAATGGCTCCTTTTACATGACCATGTGCATGACAGCGAGGGAATAAAAAGGATCACTAATCTTTCAGTCCAGGCTTTACCCAGGGAAGAAGAGACTAGGACTCAAATGCCAGGATAACTGTGTCATTTACTGAAAAGATGCTTTCAGTTCACTTATGTCTTTAGGACTGACTCAAGATCTAACAATGAAAGATTTTCTCCCTGGCACATAGCAGTTGTTTCATAATTATAAATAAATGGAAGATTGATAAATACCGAAAGAATCAAAACATCATTTTCAAGATGTCCTTGATGAGGAAGAAGAAATGTCCATGAAATTGACCAGGGGCTATCTCCAGGCTCACTGAGCTCTGCACACACACACACACACACACACACACACACACACACACACACACACTAAGGCAAGCTCTTATGAACACCAAGAAACTGTGCTGTTTTTAAATTCTCAAAGAACTTTGTGTCGGGCCCAGGCGGTGGCGCAAGTGGTTAAGGTCCTCACCTTGCACCCCCGAGATCCCATATGGACGCTGGTTCTATCCTGGCAGCCCCGCTTCCCTTCCAGCTCCCTGCCTGTGGTCCAGGAAAGCAGTCGAGGACAGCCCAAAGCTTTGGGACCCTGCACCCACGTGGGAGACCCGGAAGAGGCTCCTGGCTTCGGACCGGCATAGCATCGGCTGTTGCGCTCACTTGGGGAGTGAATCATCCAATGGAAGATCTTCCTCTCTGTCTCTCTCCTCTCTGTATATCCACCTTTCCAATAAAAAAGAAAAAAGAAAAAAAAAACTTTGTGACCCAGGAAACATTTGTAATTGCCTTTTCTATATTTTTCAAATGTGCTGATGAATGAATAACTGGAACAAAGTTCATTGGTTCCCCATGGCCAAATATGGGCCAGGGTTGGCCTCTAGGATAATCTTGATGACTACACAAGACATCTCCTGATATGTGAGACTGACATTAGAGCTCCTTTACCTGTTTCCTAGTAATAAACCTCCCCAGGCAGCAGGCACTGATGAAGCAAACCAATTAGCGTCCATTGAAACCTTGCAAAGAGAGCAGTTAATTTTTCTGCATGGCCAGTAGAAGCCCCCAGAACATGACCTCTCAGAGAAGGGACTATGCCTGGATGCAGTCTTTGTTCCATTTTTACCACTCCAGCCCTCGAAATCTTATCTTCCCAGAGGTGAGATGGTGGGCAAGGGAGGAGACATTCAGGACCTGACTTCCTGCAGGATGTGCATGCAGAGGAAGGAAAGCAAGGGAGGGAAAGAGCACATGGTTTGGCCCCAGCCACTCTGCTTATCCTCAGAAGGCACACTTTGCATCTGGATGCACCTGGAATTTTGTTAGGTTCCATTAAATACAAAAGGTATTGAGACTACTAGAAAGCAACCTGAGCTCTGGAAGGAATTAAAAACGCTAGTGCTTCAATTCAAAGTACAGAGCAAGACTGGTCATTCACACTCTAAACAAAGCGGATGATTGCAGACTTGGAAATGGCTTCAGTTTACTCATTGCTAGGAAAAGGATATATCATTGCATTTCTTGGAGTTCAGTGTATAATTGATGCACTGTTGCCTTTATCACACCAAAAAGGAAAAGAAACACCGCGGTGAATAAAGATGCCTTTGCACTTTAGCCCTACCTTTTCTTCTGTATTTCGCTTTTGAATGAGAATGACAATGAGAGAGATTAAGAATGAAAATGAGACCTCTTCTGTGGTTTTTATTCCTCACAATGCAATCATGCATCCTGTGTTTAATGAGCCAGAATAAGCAAATTTGTGTGCACCTCAGGCACTGAGAGCTGCTATCTTTAAGGCTGAAAAAAAATTCCAGGTCTCAGGCAAGGTATCGTTATGAATGTTTAAAAAACAAAAAAGCATAGACATGAACTTCACTGACTCTTCTTAATGTCACTGCTGAAAGAATCTAATGTGGAATGGGATGAATGCCATCTTATTATTTTTCTTCTTATCTTTTTAAAGATGTATTTGTTTTTATTGGAAAGGCAGAGTCACAGGGAGAAGAAGAGACAAAGAGAATGACCTTCCATCCACTGGTTCACTCCAAAAATGACCACAACTGCTGCAGTTGAACTAATCTGAAATCCAGAGCCTGGAGCTTCTTTCAAGTCTTGCAGGTGGATGCAGGTCTCAAGGCTTTGGGCCATCCGCAGCTACTTTCCCACGCCACAGACACAGAACTGGATCAGAAGTGGAGCAACTGGGACATAGACTCTTGCCTATATGGATTTTTGCACTTGAGGGAGGATGATTGTGGCAGGCCCGGTGAATGCCAATTTACACTGTATTTTTGTGAAATAGAAGTTCCCCATAATCTCACACTGAAGTATTTGTATCAGTTTTGCTGTTATTTGTTTTTCATAGAATGGGATAAAACTTTTTCTTTCTAAATTCCTCACATGAACAAGAGGCTGAGAATGCCCTTACCACCTCTGACAGAAAAACAGGAGCAGCACAATTAAAGCAAAATAATTTGAAAAAGTCCCTTTTATTGTATATGATCAAATAAAGGAAGAAAGATAAACAGCAGTTTTCCTATTAGCCAGAAATTGTGTTTCTATTTATTTGGGCTTTGAAGTTCAGTGTACCCAACAACTGTGTGCACATAGGTGTCTGTGTTTGTGTAATCCATGCTGCACAATAGCACCTAACATTTGCAACTAGTTTGTCAAATCATTAAGCTACTCAATCAAATAGAATACTAGTATATCATGTTGAGCAACTTAGCATACTTGCTTCTTTGTAATATGAGGAACACATTTATTTAGCTTGTAAGGGACCGAAATAATACAGATATTATCCATCTTTTTGTTGTTATTTGTTTTAAGAACATGGCCCTTGAAAAATTGATTTTCTGAGCTCCAGAAGGAAAGGTCCCTTTTTAAAAAGTCTGAAACTGACTTGAAGCAGGACGAATGTTTTCGGATTTGGCCAAGATTGTGAAGTGTGTCATAGCATCTAAACTTTGACCAAGAGGCCTCTAGGAGGCCCTTGGCCTTCAATGGTTTTCAGGCTGATTTGCTATGAAGCACGTTTGTCGAAGTATCTCCACTCGGCCAGCAGAGGGCACTTTAAACATCTTACATCACTTTGAGAGTAAGTGCAGCTGAAGCAGAAACAGTGCTCACCCTACATCAGGAAAAGTCTCTAGATTTTCCTCTTGAAATTCACACATACAACAATAGAACACATGGACTGTGCTACAGGGTTTCATATGGAAAGCAATGAGCATGAGTGACGTCAAAGAGGGAGGGGCATGTGTTGTTTATGGCGTTGACATTCAGCTCGCTTCTCTTCCCATCGACTTTTCCACTTTCTCTTCCACCTAAACGGGGAGGAAGAGGAGAGTGACTTGATTCTTTTGTCTGGGGTAGCTGAACACAGGATAAGGCTTCCTACCTCACATGAGAGTAGAAATCACATACTCCGTCAAATGTATTCTGGAACCAAGTGGTTCCTGGAAACCACAGGCTGCCTAGTTCTCATTGTTCCATTCAGAACCTTGGGGAAAACAAAAGTGTGTCCTGTATGGTTCTGCCAAACTCACCAGCATGAGGCTATGCAATTAGGGGAGAAATACTGTTTTGTTGTTGTTGTTGTTCTGTTGAAAAGCAAAACAAACAAACAAAAAGATTAAGACATCTTTTCTCACAGGGGCTGTGCCTGCTAGCCTTTCTGAGCAAGGCTTAGCTGTCTGCCACAGTATTGCTGTTCTAGATCTGTGCCCTATGTCTCTTCCATGTGTCTCTTTCCTGTGGGCTCCACTTTGATGTAGAAACAGAGAACAGATTCTGTGTCTGTGTGCTCACAGTTTCTTAAAGGCATTCCATCCTTAGAGAACCAGGACACCTAGGAGATACATTGTTATTATTGTTTACCTTTACTGTGAGCACCCTTTTGTTTCGCCCCCCATGCTCCCTCGTGAGTCCTCATTGGTTCTACAGACTGAGGGGATGGGACTGTCTGGCAGCTGTGTGTGGAAATGATGATGCACTCAGCGAGTCCTCACCCAAAAAGGATGATAAACTTGTTGGACTCAGCCCAGTCATCCCTCAGCTGCCTGGGGTTGTGTGTTTGCCCATGTGTTTTGTTTTGTTTGTAGCTGCACCACGTGTGATTCCTTGTGACATTTTCTTTTTGGGTACTATTTGGGTGACCCAAGCTACGGCTTCCTCTACCATGCCAAACACTATTCAGCCTTGCTTGTTTTCCACATTTTGTTGATATAAGCCTCAAAGACCAAATGGCAGAAGAGCACAAGGGAGTTGAGTTGCATGAGTATTGATCTGCTTCATCCAGTGGAAGACCAGGTAGTTAATGATAGCCCATCAGCATCTGAGTGATCTGGGACAAGGTGATGAACACAGAAAACTCCTGAGAAACTCAGAAACCCTCAGCCCACAAGGCATAGCCAGCACATTGCGGCATGTGCATC
Organism: Ochotona curzoniae; assembly: GCF_017591425.1. Taxonomy (NCBI): domain Eukaryota; kingdom Metazoa; phylum Chordata; class Mammalia; order Lagomorpha; family Ochotonidae; genus Ochotona; species Ochotona curzoniae. The sequence continues at coordinate 56,657 of NW_024466366.1, read as the reverse complement.
GATATTCATGCCCACAGAGCAGCTGTCCCCGGCCATCACGTCTTTGTAGGAGTACCAGGAGCATAGGAGCACAGTGACGTCATGAAACCTGCGCAAGAAGATCAGCTTCTGCTTCCTCAGAATAATGGAGTGTATCTCCTAGTTCTGCTGCTTTGCTTGGGACAAATGTGTAAATCCAAAATTTGATGACAGGTCCATTGTAAAAACTGACTGAACTCTGGCCAGAAACTAACAGCATTCAACCTTTGGTCATTAGAATATACACCATAGATGCACAGTTCAAACAGCACCAAATATACTGAAGACTGCAAGGGTTAGATCCCAGAGCACTAATGCTTTCCTCAGTTCAGTCTTTGTTTGTCCGTGAGGGGTCACCCACCAAATATAAAAGGCAGCATACAGAGTAGAAAACAGGGCAGATTTCCTACAGTTTTCCCACATCCACTGGATGGCCTCATCGTTGTTGAATTGTTTTTCAAATCCCTATTCTTGTAAAGTCAACACTGACATGTTCATGGGGGCTGACATCTTCGGAGTTATGTGCTCTGTTTGTTCTCAGAGCTTTATAATCATGTGCTGGCAGGGGAGGATTGATGTTAGCAGTTTTTAAAGCATTGTTAAGTCAAAGGACTTAATACCTTAATACCTTAATACATTAATGTGGTGTTTTATAACATTGCTTAACAAGCATTAAAGTGGGCCCAGAGGCCTGGCCTAATGGCTAAAGTCCTCGCCTTAAATGCCCCAAGATCCCATATGGGCGCCGGTTCTAATACCTGCAGCTCCACTTACCATCCAGCTCCCTGCTTGTGGCCTGGGAAAGCAGTCGAGGATGGCACAAGACTTTGGGACCCTGCACCTGTGCGGGTACCCGGAAGAAGTTCCTGGATCCTGGCTTCCGATTGGCATAGCATCGGTCATTGCACGCACATGGAGAGTGAATCATCAGATGGAAGATCTTCCTCTCTGTCTCTCCTCCTCTCTGTTATCTGACTTTCCAATAAATAAATAAATATTTTTTTTAAAAAAAGCATTATAGTTATTGGTGTTTATTTTTGTTATTTTAACTTGAAAGTAATATGCTAGCAAATACTATGTTTACTGATACTTGGTGGCAAATATTGAATAGTTTGCAGCTGCTAAACGTTTACTTACTTTCAAAATAGCAACAATAAATAGTAGTTTGAAGCTATTCCTGTGTTTGTTCTGAGATTTTCATGAGGGTTAATGTTCTATATAATCTTTAACATCTATAGATTTTTTTCACCATAGAGATTGTTTCAAGGAAATATGCATGGAATATTCATGTTTTCATTTTCAGCTGCAAAAAAATGAAAAATTCAGAATTTATGTTTCATAAAGTTTCTAAATGTAAGAAAAAAATTACTAGAAACTTAATATGGTAGTATTGTCTCACAGTTGCTTCAGTGGGTCAAAAATCCAAATGTGGCTAAGCCTTCTGCCACAAGGTCTCTCTGAAGCACACATTCACGGGATCATCCAAACCTACCATCTCAACTGTGGGAACATTATCCTCCAAGTCTACTCACATTGCAGTCAGTGTGACTCATTTTCCTCACAGGTCTTTGGTCCAAGGGTCCCAGCTTTTGGCAGTCATCAGCCAGAGATGAGATGCAGTACCTTGTCATGTGGGGCTCCTCAGAAGGAGCTAATGGGAATTTTAACTTTCCTGAAAACCAATCAACCAGAGAGTGAGAACAAGAGGGAAGCCACCGTTTTTTTTTTTTTAATTCCCCTAATTCTGAGCACTATTCTCGTCACCCCTATTCACAGGAGGCAAATGAGTGAGTGCAGCTCACATGCAGGGGCAGCCATTTACATGGGCAAAGAATCTCAGAAGATGTGTGATGGCAGTGTGGGTGGGTTATGTCACCTCACTGTGATGCTAGCATCCCATGTGGGAGCTGTAGTTGACCCCAGCGACTTCACTTCTCATCCAGCTCCATGCTAATTCACTTACGAAGGTAGCATATGATGGTTCAAGTGTCTGGGATCTGATATCCACCTGGGAGGCCAGAATGAAGGTCTCAGCTCTTGACTTCAATGTGGCCTGGCCCTGCTATTGTGACCTTTCGTGATACAAAATGATGATGAAAGATTCTCTGTCTATCTTTCTCTGTCTTTTAGATAAACAAATCTTTAAAGACCACAGCAATTAAGAATGTTAGGAGCTAGTAAGTCTGCCAGTACATCCCTGAATGCAATCACAGCTGCTTAAAGGAAAGTAGAGAAATCATTAGGTGAACAAAGAGAGATGCAAACTGTAAGCTGTTTAAAAGAAAATGCAAACTGAATTCATCTGGGCTCACAGATGTGTTACCACACCATGGAACAACCATGGAAGTGTCACATACCTGGCTGGCTGTATAGCCAGGGTGATCATGCAAGCAAGGATCTCTGTCATTGCAGGCCTGGTTTTCAGGTGAGGGAGACCAGAACACACTGCACAGTTGTACAAGTTCAAGGGTTGGGAAAGCCTAAACCTGCAGCTGTCCCAGCAGGTGAGACTTAGAGACAAAGGAGCCCCTTTTGGAGGCAATGAACAGTGCCTGCCATCCCAACAAAGGGAGAGGAGTGCCAACTATGGCTTCAGGCCAACCACTGGTATTCTCTCCCGGCCTTCTCAGCCTCCTAACATGTACTACGTCAGGATCTGCCAGCAACAAGGGCAGCCTGGATCACCAAGGGACAGCAGAGGCCATGAGCAGTGTAGGATAAGGGAGCTGGTATTTACCTTACTCCAGTCACCTTCCTGCCACCCTGGGAAAACAGCATTAAACCAGTCCCATTTTCTAGAAGAGACTGTTGATCAAAGCTGGGAAGACCCTTGCTGGAAGCTACAGTCCAGCTCCCTGCTAGCATGCTTGGGAAGGAAACGAAAGATGGCCAGAGTACTTGGGCTCCAATACCTACATGAAAGACCTGGATGGAATTCCTGCTTCCTGACTCAGGCCTGATCTAGCTTTGACTATTTTTGGCCTTTCACAAAAGAACAAGTAGATGGGAGATTGATCTAACCATCGCCATTTTTTCTCTCCTTTCCTGTAATTATGCCATTCAAATAAAAAGAAAAAAGTTTTTAAAAAAAGAAACAACATGCAGCCTGGACAACCCTGACGCATGCAGCTCCACCCTCACTTGCCCATAAGCCCTGCCTCCTGCGTAGCCCATCCCAGCACTCGGCCCTAGAGAAACACAAAGTGGCAGCTCTCCGCTCAGCTGACATGACCTAGGCATAGATCCAGACCATATAGTGGCTTGCTGCTTAAGAATAAAAAAACTTGTGCTTTCAGGTGAAGCATGGGTGAGCCCTACAAACAAGCCCTCATTATTCCTGACCATCAGCTTGACTTGCGCATGCGCCCTCTAGAGGCGCAGGAGGGCGCATGCGTTAAGGGAGTTGCTTGGCAACAGTCATTGTGAGGCTGGATTGTGGGAATGCTGGGTGTGGCCTGGCATTTCAGTTGGGACATCCAGGTGAGACCTCTGGCTCATCTGCTGGGCTGGCCTTGGGCTCTCCAGGGTGGGAGAAACGCCGGTAGTCTCACCTTAAAGGTTCTTTTCTCCATTTTAAGGGCGAGTGTCTCTTGAAAGTCATTGGATGTGAGGATGGCGAGTGGGGTGAAATCACAGTCCGGGGATCGCTTCCCAGAGGAGGATATCAGGAAACCACCTGCAGCAGCCAACGAGGGGGATGAAGGAACAGAACAACAGCTCCCGAAGATCAGGACGAGAGGCAGGAACCATGGAGACCAGACCTGGTAATGGGGACTGCTAGCCGGGGAGGGTATTGCAGGGCTGGGTGCTAACCCAGCCAGGAACAATTCTGTGACTGAGGATGCCGGGGCTCAGGTGGCTCTGTGTCAGCTGCTTGTGTGTTTATCTACTTTACATAAACAAAATAGGCATAACAGGGTTTTACAATTCTTTGTTACCTCTACCGTTTGTCTTTACTCTTGTGAGAACATTAGTTGCCGTTATCGATTTGAAAATGTGCTGTCAACGTTGCATAAAGTAATCATTTGCTGCTTACTGAAAACAGAAATGATGGAACTTAATAGGAAATTTAGAAGCCACCAAATAACACATAAGAATTTGGAACTTGATACTGGTTGTATTTCGTATTAATACAAAAAGATGATATAACTGAAATGGATATTGACTAGAACAAACTAGGCAGATTGTCATAAAATGAAGTTGCTGATGGGTGAAACTTGAAATACACAAACTGAGAAAAGTACAAGAAGGAAACCCAAATTCTTCTCAATAATTTGGATAAATTGCTTTTAATTTTATGCTAAAAAGAAATTACTGAGAATCAACTCAAAAGCATTCTGAAGGTTTATTTGCCAAAATAACAAACAAATCATCCTGAGGTTGATATTTGGCACAGAGGCTAAGATGCCTCCTGGAACAGCCGCATCCCAGGCAGGAGTGCTGAGTCTGAGTCCCAGCACCACCTTCCTGCTTGTGAGCAGCCAGGGAAGCAGGATGAAGATTCAAGTCCTGTATCTCTGCCATCCGTGTGGGAGATCCATTGAGTTCAGCCCACACTGTGACAGACATTTGGGGGTGTAACAGTGGATAGAAAATCTCTTCCCTGATAAATAAGATGAGAAAAAAAAATTAATTATCTCACATGGATCTCACATCTTAGCCTAGACCTGCATGGTGTGTTGTCATTTGAAATTCTTGTCTTTCCTGCTGGAAAATACTATTTGCTGGAAATTAGCTGTCAAGTTCATACTATATTGTAAAAATCAATTTCTTTCTTATATTTTGGTGTTGAGTAGCACCTTATTCTTAGATTATGGAATGTTCATATCAATGTTTCCCAGAGCAGGCACCATAATGTGTTTGTACACTTAAGTGATCTGGTTTCCATGATGAACCCTAATGAGAAATCGCTACCACAGTTTTCAGAATAATTTGAGCCTATCTTACAATGGAAAGCAGAGATGAAAAATTCATTATTTATTGATTGTTGTGATCTGAGTTACATATTGTTTAATGTGGTTAACAATGGTGATTTCTCATAGTGATGACAGTAGTTTTGAAAAGGATAGGTTATCATAATTAGTTTTAATGATAATTAAGCAACTGTGGTTCAGCATAGTGGATTAATTGGCGCATAATTCCATAGTTAACAAGTCTCTGACCCATTAGTTGGTGGTCAGCCTGGCTCCCGAATACATTCTTTTGATCCTTAGGCTAGATTTACAATGACCTGTGCAGCATTGGGTAAAGACACAGCTACAACTCAGATAAATTCTGAAAGTCACTTATGTATAACTGCTTTAGAGATTTTTATACTGACAGCTTACAGTGGCAACCCGTGTGTTTCTATCATGTTAGCTTTTAGGACAGATCTGTGATTTGTTTCCAGGATCACAGGTCATAAGCATGAACATAAGCAGTATTAGGTAAGCTCTAAGGAGGAACTAGTTTACTGTTAGTGAGAGATATTTACATATAGTTGTGTTCATTATAGATAGCATGTGGTTATAGGATATTTCTAGTTGATTTGTCTACTTGTATTTCAGTTTGGTAGTTGCTTCATCTACTGGCTTATATTTCAGCTTTACTATAATGAAGTGTATTTTTAACTCATTTTTGCATGACTCCCATAGTCTTTTGATTTCTTTACTTTGTTTTCTAATTTTCTTATTTCTTCTGTCCTGATTTTTTCTTTCTTCTTCTAGTTAAAATATTTCCACTTTTCTGTTGACAGAATGAAAAACACATAGGATTTTAGAATTTTAGGGCATCTTGAAGACTAATGAAATATCTTTTATTACTCCAACATATGTGTAATACACAATTCATATGGTTATTCAGATGGGATACCTGAAATTCAAACAGTGTATAATGGCTTATATAGGTGTAGGACTTGGCAGAAATGAAATATTAACTTAGGTTTCTTGATTCTAATCCAAGAGCTCTGCATTATTTGTTATCACCTACATATATTTTAATAGTAGAGAAAGAAAGTAAAACTAGAGTACCCAGTGGACAGATGAAAATAGAATTAGCAGTCATACCCAACGGAAGAAGATAAGAATATATTTAAGAGTTAAAGACTGAGTTCTAAGAAGAATAACAGTAACAGGATCATCAGAATTGCAGTTTTATGACCAAGGTTCAGTATAAGAAGAAAGGACAAGGACTTGGGAATTGCCTAGAAAGGTGTGTTAAGATTAGAATTCCATGGGCAGGCAGTGCGGTGCAGCTGGTTAAGCTGCAGCTGAGGATGCTCCCATTCCCCATCACAGTGTCGGCTTGGGTCTGGCTACTGTGGTTCCAGTTCATCACTTCTTCCATCTGCTTCTCTGTGGTCTGTAGCATCTCATTTGTCTTATGATCATTATTTTAAATTCTTTTTCAGGACTTGTCTAGATTTCACACAGATCAATGTCTATCTCTGGAAAATGACTGATTTCTCTTAGAGTAGTCATACTACTTTGTTTTCTCATGTTTCCTATGTTCTTGCACTGACATAAGTATATCTGCCATGCTTTTTTTTAAAGCATAAATTTATATTTTATTTTTCTAGAGGACAATTTTTCTTCAGCCCTTAAAGACCATGCTGCTTACATGGGTTTTGGTGGAGGTCGTGGAGCAGCATGAGCAGGTCTGAAATCAGGGTGGTGGGGTCCAGTCTTAGCAGGTTTCACGAGATCAGCTTCTGACCACCTGGCTGTGAATGGCGCAGCTCCACGTACAGATTGGGAAGCATGTAGATGTTGAACATGCTCACTTCCAAGATCTCCCTCACAGCTCTGGCCTCCACTACGTTCTGGTTGATGAACTTCTTGCTGGCTTTGTCTTTGGGCACGCACCACACCCAGTTGGTGCAGTGTATATGGTGCATGTGGTTAAACATTTTTTTTTTTTTAGCGTGTTAAATGGGTAGTAGATATAATGGATTTTGGAAGTTCTGGCCATTGTGTTACAAATCATGAGTATTATAAATAAATCAGATAATGCTGAAAGGTAATGTATTGCACAGACTGCTGTCTAAGCATATCTATCTTACTTTTGGGGACAGAGAGAGAGAGAGAGAGGAAGAATCACCCCCCACCCCCATGACTCACTTCCCAATTGACTATAATGGCCGGTTCTGCGCCAAGCCACAAAGCCAGGAGCTAGGAACTTCCTCCAGGTCTGCCATGCGGATGCAGGTTCCCAAGGCTCTGGGTCGTCCTCGACTGCTTTCCCAGGACACAAGCAGGGAGCTGGATGGGAAGTGGAGCTGCTGGGATTAGAACCGTTACCCATATGGGATGGCAGTGTGTCCAAGGTGAGCACTTTAACCACTAGGTCACCATGTTGGGTCCGAGAAACTGAATTTTTAAGTAGGCTAATGAGTAAGATATTTAACAGAACCATCATCCCCCATATGTGTCTATGTCCTTCTGTGTGATTTAATAAAAGACTGCTGATTATTTTTCAAACTGTTGGCATCACTGTCCTGTCTCATCAGTGTTTTTCTTTTTTTTTTAATTTTTATTGGAAAGGCGGATATACAGCTAGGAGAGACAGAGAGGAAGATCTTCCATCCGATGACTCACTTCCCAAGTGAGCACAATGAGCGGTGCTGTGCTGATCCGAAGCCAGTAGCCTCTTCCGGGTCTTCCACATGGTTGCAGGGTCCCAAAGCATAGGGCAGGACTCAAACCCAGGTACTCTAACACCTGGTGACATGGAACATCTCTAACAGTGTCCTCACTGCCACTCAGAATCTGCTCATGGCTTAACAGTTGGCAGGGCTGCTTTTGTCCTAGGATCCCATGGATGCCAGGCAAAAATGGGCCCAAACAGGACACATACACAGAGCAGGGACCAAAAAGGCGGCTCCCACTGCCGTCCCAGGTGGCCATATGCTGACAAGAGTGGGTAATATTACCGATCATGGTTGAGATACACACTGATGGGGCAGGGGCTAGGGTGAGACGTAATAAAATAAAATTTAAAAAAGAGGTTTTCAGGCTGATTCTTGCCAGTACTTGGCCCTAGCAGGACAGGCTGCCTATCAGATATCCAAGTGGAAATGAGGAACTCAAGTGAGTTGGGAGTCTGGAGTTCATAGGCGAGGCCAAGGATTCAGAGGTCAAACAGAGGTTTTGCTGGCTTTTTGTGGCTCCATGAAAACATGCAGGATGTATGCAGAGGGCAGGTGTACAAGGCAGACTGGGGAGAAGCCGGAGGTGAGCTACTGCACAGAGGACAAGCAACCAGCAGCGAGAAGGCAGGGACCAAGGGATGGAGGCAGGCAAGCAAGCCTGATGGGGCTGACGTGCAAACAGCCTCAACCAATCTCTCATCATCCACAAGACAGCTGACTCAGCACACTTGTTCTCCCCATTGCCTGTCTGGTCCTCACTCACCTACAGAATATCACCCCCTCTTTCCCATTCCTCCAAGGAGGGCAACTGGCAACTCCTGCCCATTAGACCTTGAGCAAGCAACAGGGAGACTTTCAGGAGAGAACTCTAGAGCTAAGATATTTTGCACTTTGTTTTTTTTTTTTAAATTAACACTGGTTTATTCATTTGAAAGGCAGAGTAACAGGGAAAGAGAGATCCTGCATTCACTGGTTCACTATACCCCCATGGCCACAGCGGCCAGGGCTGGCCCACAAGCACCTAGGCCACCTTCCACGGCTTTCCCAGGTGCATTAGCAAAGAGCTGGATTGGAAGTGGAGCAGCCAGCATTCAACAAGTGAAATAATTAACACACCATTCTGGATGGACAATGAAAGGCATGGGTGTCCCTTTCTCTCCCGTAAGCAAGGGGTTATGACATCAGCTGCTTCCTCTAAGCATGGATGGTGCCCTGGTTAAACCCGTATGTTTGTCGATCACCTGTACTAACCGCTTTTATACCTGGCATTCAACCTTGCCTTCACATTTGGGCCACGGAGAAACACCATGACGTGCTGAAGCAAAGATAGAACAAAGTGTTAAAAGTCAGGCATGACAATACCCATAAGACACTATGGGATGGATAGAAAAGATGTCTTTTACAAAAAAAAAAAAAAAAAAAAAAAAAGGATTGATTATCTCTGGAATGGGATTTCTCAGAAAATGGGAAAGGCAGTTGAGGAAAATGGGCCTTCAAATTTAGACAGGCACACACAGCGAGGTCTGAAAATGCTTGCCTCTACCTCTCTTTCTTTTTTGTCTTCCCTGAGCGTGATGCTAGGGAATGCTGTTAGATTTTTACTATGCGTTGACGTTGTCACACCTGCAGATACAACGGGTGTCAGATTGCCCCCATCCTGCGCTGCTGAGAAAAGTAACCCCCCCTCCCCGAACATCATGTATGGTGCTATTTCCCCCCCCAAGCTTTCTCCTGAAACGCCAATGACTTCTTGGGTATAGCAGCAGTTTACCCTTCACACTGCCATAATCATCAAGGTGCCTGATTGTCCTGAACAGCATTCCAGCCTCTCAGGATCTCTCTGGGCTGTGAATTAGCATTTCAAAACCTTTTGAAACCCCGGGTGGGAGGGCTTCATCCCTTCCTCCAAAGGCTCAGATTGCTACTGAATGAGGCCAGTGCTACAGGTGCACCTGGAGTCATCACAGTTCTGGATAGCAATACTGCAGAAGAATCTTAAAAACAACAAAAAAAGCAGGTGTCCACCAGCTTGAAAAGTAATTCCGACTCAAGAATCAACGCCCTCAAATTTCCAGAAAGGGTCTAAGTTCAAAGGCTCTGCTTGATGTTCCCATAATTCAGGTAAAACAATGTTGCAGATCCCAGCATGCTAGGTACAAAAATTACGCTTTCCTGGGTGACATCTCCAGTTCAGGAAGGGAAATAGAAATCTTTGTTATTCCCTAATTCGGTGTTGAGAGAATTTCTTTCCAAGAAAGTCAATGTGGGTCAAAATGTAGCAACCTTCAAGATTTCTTTATTGTTGGAGGCTCCCCCTCCCCTGTAGCAGAACACATAAAGCTGCCAACTGATGTGCAGGCATCTTGAATGGGCGCTGGTTCCAGTCCTGGCAGCTCTGCCTCCAATCCACCTCCTTTCTTACAGCTTGGGGAAGCATCAGAGGATGGCCCAAGTACTTGAGCCCCTGCACCCTCAGAGGAGGATCTCAGCCTCTGGCTTCTGACCAGCCCTGCTCCAGCTATCGTGGCCATTTGTGGAGTGAATAAGCTCTGTCTGGTTCTCACTCTGAAACTCTATCTTGCATAGGACTAAAAAGATTCCTCTTAAAATTAATTTTATTGTTTTTGTTAACAAACTGACATCAGAAGCTAAAAAAAAAAAAAAATCTACTGAGATGGGCCCGGCATGGTAGCCTGGTAGCTAAAGTCCTTGCCTTTCACATGTCAGAATCCCATATAGGCACCAGTTCTGATCCTGGCTACTCCACTTCCCGTCCAGCTCCCTGCTTGTGGTCTGCAAAAGCAGTCGAGGACGGTCCAAGGCCTTAGGACCCTGTACCTGTGCAGGAGACCCGGAATAAGCTCCTGGCTCCTGGCTTCAGATTGCCTCAGTTCTGGCCATTGCAGCCATTTGAAAAGTGAATTAGTAGATGAAAGATCTTTCTCTCTGTAAATCTGACTTTCTGAGAAAAGCAAATCTTAAAAAATAATTCTACTGAGGCACGAGATGGATTAGGCAACTAAGCTACTTGATTTCACGAGCCAGTGCTTTTAAAATTATTTCTGTGCCCACCTTGCATTTTACTGGTTTATCTCCTACTTTAAAAACCACGCCCATTGGGCCCGGCGGCATGGCCTAGCAGCTAAAGTCCTCGCCTTAGCTAAAGTCCTCGCCTTGAACATACCAGGATCCCATATAGGCGCCGGGTCTAATACCAGCAGCTCCACTTCCCATCCAGCCCCCTGGTTTTGGCCTGGGGAAGCAGTCGAGGACGGCCCAAAGCCTTGGTACCCTGCATCTGCATGGAAGACCCGGAAGAAATTCCTGGATCCTGGCTTTGGATCGGGCACAGCACCGGCCGTTGTGCTCACTTGGGGAGTGAATCACCGGATGGAAGATTTTCCTCTCTGACTCTCCTCCTCTCTGTATATCTGACTTTCCCATAAATAAATAAATCTTTTTTAAACAAAAACACACCCATTGCTCATTAATATTTCTCACTGTGGTTCCCAGACCAGCTAGAGACCTGTCAGTGGAGCAAATGCTTGGGCTCACCCCAGAACACCAATCTCTGGGAACAGGCCCAGCTATCTGACGCTGACGCAAGCTAATGTGAGACAACCACTCACACAGATCCATCGCACCTGCTGTGGCCTGGTGGTCACCTTGCCCATGCCACCTGCTCTCCCTGCCTCTACTCTCCCATTGGAAACTCCAGGTCTTAGCCAGGTAGCCTCGCTGACTGATGGCTCCCTTCCTTTCGGTCCATTCACCTGCCTGGCGTCTGTTCCCTACATCACCCCATTCTTCTATGGCCACTCACATCTTCCATTCTGAGGAAAGATTTCCCCAAACTAAGCCCTCCCCGACCCCACCAGGCTTCCCCCACCTCGCTGGGAACAGCAGGGCTCTGAGCTGGACCCAAGATTGTCCTATTCCAAGAGAACATGCAATCTTTCTTTAGCTTCAAGAGAACAGCATCGGTGATTCACCTGCTGTCACAGTGAGAAGTTCATTTTCTTCCTTTTATGCTTAAAAAAATTTATTATTTATCTGGAAGGCAGAAGTAGAAAGAGAGGGAAGGAGCAAAAGAGATCTTCCAACTGCTGACTGACTCCACAAAAGGCCTCAACAGCCAGGGCTGGTCCAGGCCAAAGCCAGGAACCAGGAATTCCATAAGGATCTCCCACATGGGTGCTCAGACCTAGGCGCTTGGGGCATCCTCTGCTGCTTTCCCAGGTACACTGGCAGGGAGCTGGGTTGAAGTGGAACAAGCAGCAGTTTACCCAGTGTAGCACAATACCAGCCCCTTTTATAATGCTTTTTCTTGCCTTCTCTTTGTCATCCCACTTGGAGTGCTACTTAACAAAGCAGAGAAACCACATTTGTTTTGCACAAAATCTTTATGTTTTCCTTGCTACGTGTGTTCCAAAGCCTACAGCTGGTAACACACATGCAGCTGTTAAAGGGCCCGCCCTGGACTGCTAGCTCTCTTCTCTATGCTTCTGTCCTTATAGTCTACCCTAACCTGAACACCTGGCGCTTTGTATTACGTACACACACACCCACACACACACACACACACACACACACACACACATCTGCATAAATGCACAGTGTGCTATGTGTCCATTTTCCTCTGACAGCTGTCATTCCTGTCATCCTGACATGACCCTCTTAGGCTTGAAAATACAGACCCTCCCCAACTCACAGTGGTTTGATGTGTTTTCCCTCTGAACAACAGGGGAAAAGTGAGACTTTTGCAGTAGAAACCACCCTTGAGATCCAAGTTTAAATTCCCATATCAGGATATCTAGGTATGATACCCACCTCCAGCACCCATTCTGGCTTCCTGATAACACAGACCCACTGAGTCACCAGTGAAGGTTCCTGGCACCCACATGGGACTCCTAGATTAAGTTCCCAGCTTTGGACTTGCCCAGACTTGGTTGCTTGTAGATATCTGGAGAGTGAACTGGGTGAACAAAAGCTCATTTGTTTTTGCTCTTAGTCTCTCTCTTTCTTATTTTTTATAAAAGACAGAGAATCACCATCCCATATATATGCCAACTCAAGTCCCAGCTGCTGTACTTGTGACCCAGCTCCCTGCTAATGTACCTGGGGAAGTGGCAGAGGATGGCCTAAGAATAAAGAGAGAGGGAGAGACAGAGAGAGTCACCTGCTGTCTTATTCCCTAGAAAATCACAATGGAGCCAGGTGCTTCATCCAGGTCTCTCACACAGGTGGCAGTTGCCCAAGCACTTGGACCACCTTCTGCGGTTCTTCCCGGGCACATTAGCAGGGAGCTAATCAGAAGTGGAGCAGCTGGGACTTGAACACTGGCAGCTTTACCTGATATGCTACAGTGCTAATTCCAATAAAAAATAAAAAAAACAACTTTGGAAAGCAGGTAGGGTAAAAAGACAACCCTGATAATGTCACTGAGGGGTCCCTGCATAGCTGAGAGGGACACGTAACAGGCCTGAAGGGCATTCTCTTTACGGTGTCTCGCTGGGTCTCTGCATCCTCACCACCAGCTCAGCCTCAAATCTCATGAAAGCCCACACACTCCTTCAGTCCTTTGGCTTCGCTTCCTCTGCTTATCACAACGGCAGCCCATCCTTCCTCCACACAGTGCACCTGCTTGGAGCTGCCTGTCTGGTATCATCAGTGGCCCCATAAAACGCACAAACGGGGCCACGGAATTGCTGAGGTCCCATCCAACTCCGCTAATCCTAAAGCAACTAGTCCTACCAAAATTAACACACCATAGCAAAAACAGGGCCGGCTGACCATAAACAGGAGGCTAATGATGTGGTTTTATAGATACAGGGATTCCCCCCTCCACCTTCCCTTATTCCATTCCCATTCTTTCCCCCTCCACTGTCCCCCCCCCCATATTATTACAATAGTGTAGTCCTTCAATAACAATCCCAAGTCCAACATCCTGCTGTTTAGTGCATTGTGGCATTGTAGGTATAGACAATGGTAGAAAATCTAGTATTCTATTGTCAAGATATATTTAACTGTTTCATTGACAGTCCTCCTTTTATTCAGGAGTAGAGGTACATATTGCAACGTTATCTTCATTCCCCAGTATGCTAGTCTCCATTATATAGTTCGTTAATGAGAATATATTATCTATAAATATATATATATATAAATGTTTACCTACATATCTATATTATGTACTTTGCATGGAGATTGCCTTATATCAGACAGATCATATATCTATCTGTTCTTTTGGGATCGGCTTATTTCACTGAGTATAACAGCCTCCAGTTGGGACCATTTTCCAACCAGTGTCTTAACCCCTGTGCCTAATGCCTGCCCCTGGGACAGGAGTTATGACAACTCTGAAGGACACAGACACACAAGGGCACTGCCCGAAGTTCACAGAAAACTGGAAGGGAAGGAGAAGCTTAGAGGTCAGCATGATGGTGCAGCTGGGTAAGCTAACACATGCAATGCTGGCATCCCATGTTGGAGTGTGGGATCCAGTCCAGGTTCCTCTGCTTCTGACCCAGCTTCCTGCTAATGGGTCCCTGCCACCCATGAGGTTCTTGGCTCCTGGCTTCAGCCTGGTCCAGCACTGGCTCTTGCAGGCATTTGGGAAATGAGCTAGTGAACGGAGAACCCGAGTGTGTGTGTTTGTGTGTGTGTCTTTCAAACAAATAAAGTTCATTTTAGTGCTCACAATTTTTGAAATTCACCCAGTTGTGTTTCTTTTTTCCCATGAAACACATTTTCCACAGTCTTTTTGAAGATCCCACGTATGCCCAAATTAAAAAAAAAATTGTACAAAAAAACCCCAAATTATCTTTTAATCCCATTCGCCACAAACATCTGTCAGCACCTTCAGAGATGTCTGGGGCTGGGGTAGGAGAGGGACTTCATGAGCCCTTTGGCTATGAGGAGGCCAAGAACTCCCTTTTCCACCCTTGAAGCCATTATTCCCGTGAGCCATTTGCCAGGTGTTGGACAATTGGTCATGCACACCCTTTGGGTTAACAGATGTCCATCATTTCTAGTGAGTTGTTTCCAAATACGCTGCCCGGGGGGAGGAGACAGAAAGGACCACTTTCTAGACTTTTCACTGTTGTCATAACACCATGTGCATTTCATCAATGCCCTGATTCACCCTGCATACACTGGTGCCACCATGCGGCCACACTCGAAGGACACGGGACAACCTGTGTTCCATGGAGCTGGAAGTTCTATGGCTGCTGCCCACCAAGGACGTCTGCAAGGATCTAGCTGTGTGTTGACGAAGTGAGGAGATGCACTGATGTTCCTAACAAGCCACCATGAAGGCTGGCTTTTGCAAGCAGCTCCTCCAAACCTCCACTGAGTCATGCAACAGCAGCAGCAAGGCTGAGGAGAGGGAGGGGGATCCTTGGGAAAGAACGGCTTAGGACAAAAGTCAGAGACCAAAAAGAGTTTTCTGGAAAGAGGTTAGATCCTAATTGATTTTAGGGTTTGCAGGCTGCAGGGTCTCGGTTGCCACCCCCGAGCTTAGCTCTAGTGGCATAAGCAGCCACAGACAGCAAGTGTGTAAACAGAAGGGCGTGGTCAGCTTCCAGTAAGAGCAGATCCACAAACACAGACAGGGGGTGGGTGGGCCCCAGGCCCAGGGCTGCAGCTTGCCAAGGACATGGTCCTCCGGTTCAGCCCTGAGCATGAAACAGCAGAGGCTCCCCCTCTTTGTACACCAAATGAATTACATGAACAAGCCAGTGATAATGACGAACAGAGTAAAGCCATGGATTTCCTGAAACCGAAGCCATTGCCAATGCAGCTGTGGAGGGTCCAGGATGGGCCAGAGCTGATGGGGGCTGGGAGGTGACCAGGACAAGTCTTCCTGCCCTTGTCCTTCCAGCAAGGACACAGCCGGCTTTACACTCTAACTGTCACAGGGTTCCATCCACAAGCACACTTTAGTGTTGGAGTCTAGGGTGTAACTGCCGTGGTTTCTTAGGCCATTTTCTTAGTGTTATACATTGAGAGCATTCTCTCTTATTTTCGTATGTGTGTGTGTGTACATATATATGTGTGTATATGTAATACAGACAGACACATGTGCCAGGCAACAGTGTCAATGCCAGATTGACGGACAATTATTGGAGACACAGACAAATGGATCTACCACCTACTCAGCCTGGCATGCACGCATTTCTCCAGGCATGGCATTCAGAGGCAGAGTCACTGGGCAACACAGACAGCACACACTAAACAAGCATTTGGCCACACCAGCATTATACGACAATGGCTATAAGGCTGGCTCACCCTCTTCCCAATCCAGGAGACCTGAGTCACAGCAGGGGAAGAGGGAGGTACTATGTAAAATAGGAACTGATAACATGCTATAACTACTTGTGCTGTTTTGTTTTATTGTGTAACTTTTTTAAAGACTTGTTTATTAATGTATTTGCAGGGCAGAGCAATAAAGAGGGAGAGATTTTCCCCCCACCCATTGGTTCACTCTTCAAATGGCCACAACAGTCAGAGCTGGAGTAGAGTGACACCAATAGACAGAAACTCCATTAAGGTTCCTAATATGATTGGCAAGGGCCCAGGTATTTGAACCACCATTAGCTTCCCAGGAGCATCAACAGGGAGCTGGATCCAAAACAGAGCAGTCAGGACTTGAACCATTATTCCAATATGGGAAGCAGGCACTGCAAATGGTTGCCTAACCCACCATGCCATCACATCAATCCCTATTTTGATTCACTGTAAAATAATTGGGAGAAGAGGCAACACTATGGCATAGAAGGCTAAGCCTCCACCTGGGTGCTGCCATCCCATATGCGTGCCAGTTCATATCCCAGCTGTTCTACTTCTGAGCCAGCACCCTGCTTGTGTCCTGAGAAAGCAGTGGAGGATAGCTGAGGTCCTTGGGCCATTGCACTCACATGGGAGACCTGGAAGAAACTTGTGGCTACTGGCTTCAGATCAGATCAGCTCTAACCATTGCAGCCATTTGGAGAATGAACCACCAGTTCACCGTCTGTCTGTCCTTTCTATAACTGCCTTTCAAATAAAAAATAATAATCTTAAAAAGTAATAAAAAAATCAGGGAAACAAATGACAAGATGCTAGCCAAAGGGCACAAAATCACCTGCCAGACAGGATTCCATTCTGGCATGCCAGCAGACAGCACTGAGACCAGAGCTAGCAGTGACACACTGCACAACTGAAAGCCGCTGGGAGTATGGATCTCAAACATTCCCAGTATGCACACCAGAGAAGCCATGTGAGGTGATGGCCATGTTCATTTGCTTGAGTGTGGTAACCATTTCACAACTTACAACCTGGCCCTAAGGAAGCCATGAAGGAATGGCTCTGGGGATCCCTGCAGATCCCTAGAGCCACAAACACTCCAGAGCCTCATGTTATATGTTATTCTTATGTATACCCAATTACATACCTTAAAACACCCCTAAATGCTTAACAATAACTAATGTAGCCTAAATGCTGTGTGAATTGGTGTTATATTGTTCACAGAATGGCAACAAGAGGGAAAGTCTGTGCACGGTTAGTTCAGATAGTTTTCTTCTCAAAAGCTACAACTTCATAGATGCGTAATTGTGCTTAGATAGGGCTGATCAAGACGTCGTGATGGGGGCCCATGCCATGGGCACAACAGGTTCACCCTTCACCTGAGATGCCAGCATCCCACATGAGCAGTAGTTCAAGTCCTGGCTGCTCCACCTCTGATCCAGCACTTTGTTTATATGCCTGGGAAACCATATTAGAGGATGGCCCAAGTGCTTGGGCTCCTGTACCCACATGGGAATCTGGACAGAGCTCCTGACTCCCGGCTTCATCCTGGCCCAGCTCTGGCCATTGAATGTATTTGAGGCATGATTCTCTGTGTATTTTTGCCTTTCAAGAAAAAAAAAACATGATGTATGTATATCATAAAAAACTAACATGCTTATCAATTATGCCTCAATAAAGCTGGTGGGGAGAACTAAAGGAGCCAATGCAGAGACCACCCCAGCTCATTCCCCCAACACTTGCATAGCGGGCAGAGGCTGGGATTGCAGACAGGTGCAAGTACCCCGGGTCCTGGGCCTGGTGCCTGGCCTTGGCTGTCAACAGGGCCAGCTCCCCGGGTTGCTGGCTTAGATTCTCTCCTGATGAATAGACCCAGGGTGAGTGAGGAGTGCCCCACCGCAGCTCCAGCATTCCTGCAGTGGAGGCCCAAGAGCTCCAGGGAGGGTCTGAGAGTTCTAAAAAGGAGCAGGGCATCTGAGCTCAGATGCCAAACCAGGCCTGGCAGCAGCCAGGTTGAGCCTGCTTTTGTGTCTGGAATCACTAAGGTATTTGAAGTCGTTGTGACTTCCGTGGCCTGCCAAGGAAAAGCCCCCAGGCCAGACCACTTTCCTGGGGGGTCTCAGAACATTCCCTGTGCCTGCCAGGACCACTGCCCAGCTCAGCCTCTGGCAGTCCTCCTTTCACATCAGGTCTCAGCCAGGTCAGGGTGCCTGGGAGCCTAATATCCTCGTCCCAAGGCAAGAGAGTGAGCAAGAGCTGAGACCTGAGCTGCTGGGGAAGGTAGGCATTTCCTGGGCATGTGCGATCCTGGCTCTGCACTCTTTACACACCCCATGTGTGGCTTAATCGGCCCCTCCAACAATCCAGAGCATAGCCACAAAGACACCCATTTCACAGTTGAGAAAACTGAGGCCGGGAAGTACCAGATCTAGCCGGCACAGGCCAGAGACCAGAGTCCAGCTGAAGCACTTGAGCTATCATCTATTGCTTCCCATGGGCATTAGCAGGAAGCTGGACAGGAAGGGGGTCTCCAGGAATTGCACCTGTACAACAACGGCCCTCATCTGTCTATTTGCTGAGAGGCAGGCCTCTTCAAGTCCTTCTCTGATTTGAAATGGACTTGTTCCTTTGTTGTTAAATTCTAACATTTATTTGCTCTTATCAGAAACTATTTCCCAATATTTTTGTGCACTCTATGGACTGTCTTTCATTTTCTTGGGACTGCCCTTTCAAGCAAGAGGTTTTATTTTAAAGATTTACTTATTTGAAAGGCAGGGTTGCACATACATACATAGACAGAGAGAGAGAGAGATCTTCCATCTGCTGCTTCACTCCGGAATGGCTGCAATGGCCAGAGCTGGGACTGACCAAAGCCAGGAGCCTGGAACTCCATGTGGGACAGGGGCCCAAGAACTGAGCCATCTTCACGGCTTTCCCAGTGCACTAGCAGCAAGCTGGGTCAGAAGTAGGGCAACCAGGACTGATGCTACAGGCCATGGCTTTTTTTTTTTTTTTAAGAGATTTATTTAATTTTATCTAAAAGCAAGAATTACAAACAGATCTTCCATCCACTGGGTTCACTCCCCACATGGCCACAATGGCCAAAGCTGGGCTAGATTGAGGTCAGGAGCTAGGATCTTCCACCAAGTCTCCCACATGGATGCAGGGACCAAGGGCCATTTTCAGCTGTCTCCCAAGGCACATTAGCAAGCAGCTGGATTGGAACACTCGGACATAAACTGGTGTCCATAGGGGATACCAGCATCACGGAAAACCATTTAACTGGCCATATGTACCACAGCACTGACCCAAGACACATGTGTTTTAAACATTAATGAAGTCTAGTGTATCTGCTTTAATTTGGTTTCCATAGCAGATGTTGATGCAGAAAGCGCACGTTGGCTTTATGAGAAATTCTCTACACATCTGACATGCATGGTAGTTGCACTTTCTGAATGTACAAGAATAAAGTGGTTAACTGTATGACCACAGTTGATTTTATATTTTAGTCTCCGGATCTTCAGTCATGTCTCTCTTGCATTCTGCACACTGATTCCTTGCAGTCACTCCTTGGTTTGCCTTGAATACTCTATCCAGACACTTGTTTATTTGTATCCATCCTGTCCTTACAATTCACTGCTCCCTCTGCTTGGGCTCGTCCCCAGTTCATAGACTTCTGCTCTTATTATTATCTTTCCCACCTCGCTCCTACCCACCTCCTCCTCCTTTTTTTCTTCTGGCTTCTTTTGTCCAGCTTTTGAATTTTTTTCCTGATTTCCTAAATTAAATCCTTGGCACACTCCTCTCAGCCTTCCCTGTGACCCCGGTGCCCTCTGAGATATTGTACAGCATCTCCTCTTTCCTCCACAGACTCATCACTGCTTGCCAGGAGGATGAGGGGCTACAAAGGCAGGCACAGAGCTGGGCAGCTTGCCCGCCGCTCTCGGAACCTGCCTCAGAGGAACACAGAATCCCTGGCAGGTGAAGGGGTGGGATGATCCAGAGTCAAACCCAGCCACCAGTGATCCCCACTCACCGCCAGAGGTGGCACCCACAGCAGGTGGCCAGTGGGCTCCCCATCATGTCCTATCAAGCTGATTGCAGGATTGCTGATTGTGCACAGTGATGTCATGAAACCAGCGCAAGATCAGCTTCTGCTTCCTCAGAATAATGGAGTGTATCTCCTAGTTCTGCTGCTTTGCTTGGGACAAATGTCTAAGTCCAGAATTTGATGACAGGTCCATTGTAAAAACTGACTGAACTCTGGCCAGGAACTAAGAGCATTCAACCTTTGGTCATTAGAATATACACCATAGATGCACAGTTCAAACAGCACCAAATATACTGAAGACTGCAAGGGTTAGATCCCAGAGCACTAATGGTTTCCTCAGTTCAGTCTTTCTCCGTGAGGGGCCTCCCACCAAATATAAAAGGCAGCATACAGAGTAGAAAATGGGGCAGATTTCCTACAGTTTTCCCACATCTGCTGGATGGCCTCATCCTTGTGGAATTGTTTTTCAAATCCCTATTCTTGTAAAGTCAACACTGACATGTTCATTGGGGCTGACCTCTTCAGAGTTGTTATGTGCTCTGTTTGCTCTCAGGGCTTTTTAATCATGTGCTGGCAGGGGAGGATTGATGGTAGCAGTTTTTAAAGAATTGTTAAATTCAAAGAATTTATACCTTAATGTGGAGTTATGTAACATTGCTTAAAAAGCATTATAGTGGGCCTGGCGGCATGGCCTAGTGGCTAAAGTCCTTGCATTGAATGCCCAAAGATCCCATATGGGTAACGGTTCTAATTCCGGCACCAGCACTTACCATCTAGCTCCCTGCTTGTGGCCTGGGAAAGCAGTCAAGGATGGCCCAAGACTTTGAGACCCTGCACCCATGCGGGATACCCAGAAGAAGTTCCTGGATCCTGGCTTTAGATTGGCCCAGCATCGGCATTTGCATTCACTTGGAGAGTGAATCATCAGACGGAAGATCTTCCTCTCTGTCTCTCCTCCTCTCTGTATATCTGACTTTCCAATAAAAAAAAAGAATCTTAAAAAAAAGCATTATAGTTATTGGTGTTTATTTTTGTTATTTTAACTTGGAAGTAATATGCTAGCGAATACTATGTTTACCAATACTTGGTGGCAAATATTGAATAGTTTACATCTGCTAAACATTTACTTACTTTAAAAATAGCCACAATAAATAGTACTTTGAAGCTATTCCTGTGTTTGTTCTGAGATTTTCATGAGGGTTAATGTTCTATATAATCTTTAACATCTATAGATTGTTTCACCAGAGAGGTTTCAAGGAAATATGCATGGAATATTCATGTTTTCATTTTCAGCTGCAAAAAAATGAAAAATTCAGAATTTATCTTTCATAAAGTTTTTAAATGTAAAAACAAATGGCTAGAAACTTAATATGGTAGTATTGTCTCACAGCTGCTTCAATGGGTCAAAAATCCAAATGTGGCTAAGCCTTCTGCCACAAGGTCTCTCTGAAGCCCACATTCACGGGATCATCCAAACCTACCATCTCAACTGTGGGAACATTGTCCTCCAAGTCTACTCACATTGCAGTCAGTGTGACTCATTTTCCTCACAGGTCTTTGGTCCAAGGGTCCCAGCTTTTGGCAGTCATCAGCCAGAGATGAGATGCAGTACCTTGTCATGTGGGGCTCCTCAGAAGGAGCTAATGGGACTTTTAACTTTCCTGAAAACCAATCAACCAGAGAGTGAGAACAAGAGGGAAGCCACAGTTTTTTTTTTTGTTTTTTTTTTTTTTTAATTTTCCTAATTCTGAGTGCTATTCTAGTCACCCCTATTCACAGGAGGCAAATGAGTGAGTGCAGCTCACATGCAGGGGCAGCCATTTACATGGGCAAAGAATCTCAGAAGATGTGTGATGGCAGTGTGGGTGGGTTATGTCACCTCACTGTGATGCTAGCATCCCATGTGGGAGCTATAATTGAGCCCCAGCTACTTCACTTCTCATCCAGCTCCATGCTAATAGGCCGGAATGGAAGTCTCAGCTCTTGACTTCAATGTGGCCTGGCCCTGCAATTGTGACCTTTGGTGATACGAAATGATGATGAAAGATTCTCTATCATTCTCTGTTTTTTTAGATAAACAAATCTTTAAAGACCATAGCAATTAAGAATGGTAGGAGCTAGTAAGTCTGCTTACACATCCCTGAATGCAATCACAACTGCTTAAAGGAAAGTAGAGAAATCATTAGGTGAACAAAGAGAGATGCAAACTGTAAGCTGTTTAAAAGAAAATGCAAACTGAATTCATCTGGGCTCACAGATCTGATACCACACCATGGAACAACCATGGAAGTGTCACATACCTGGCTGGCTGTATAGCCAGGGTGATCATGCAAGCAAGGATCTCTGTCACTGCAGGCCTGGTTTTCAGGTGAGGGAGATGAGCACACACTGCACAGCTGTACAAGTGTGGTTTGGCTTGCATAGATGCAGGAAGACCTTCTACACCTTCAAGGGTTGGGAAAGCCTAAACCTGCAGCTGTCCCAGCAGGTGGGACTTAAAGACAAAGGAGCTCCTTTTGGAGGCAATGAACAGTGCCTGCCAGCCTAACAAAGCAGAGGAGGGCCAACTATGGCTTCAGGACAACCACTGGGATTCTCTCCCAGCCTTCTCAGCCTCCTAACATGTACTATGTCAGGACCTGCCAGCAACAAGGGCAGCCTGGATCACCAAGGGAGAGCAGAGGCCATGAGCAGTGTAGGATAAGGGAGCTGGTATTTACCTTACGCCAGTCACCTTCCTGCCACCCTGGGAAAACAGCATTAAACCAGTCCCATTTTCTAGAAGAGACTGTTGATCAAAGCTGGGAAGACCCTTGCGGGAAGCTACAGTCCAGCTCCCTGTTAGCATGCTTGGGAAGGAAACGAAAGATGGCCAGAGTATTGGGCTCCAATACCTACATGAAAGACCTGGATGGGAGATTGATATAACCATCGCCATTTTTTCTCTCCTTTTCTGTAATTATGCCATTCAAATAATAATAATAAAAAAATCTTTAAAAAAGCAACAATATGCAGCCTGGAAAAGCCTGACACATGCAGCTCCGCCCTCACTTGCCCATAAGCCCTGGTTCCTGTGTAGCCCATCCCAGCACTCGGCCCTAGAGAAACACAAAGTGGCAGCTCTCTGCTCAGCTGACATGAATTAGGCATAGATCCAGACCCTATAGTTGCTTCCTGAGGAAGAATAAAAAGCTTGTGCTTGCAGGTGAAGCATGGGTGAGCCCTACAAACAAGGGCTCATTATTCCTGACCATCAGCTTGACTTGCGCATGCGCCCTCTAGAGGCACAGGAGGGCGCATGAGTTAAGGGAGTTGCTTGGCAACAGCATTGTGAGGCTGGATTGTGGGAATGCTGGGTGTGGCCTGGCATTTCAGTTGGGACATCCAGGTGAGACCTCTGGCTCATCTGCTGGGCTGGCCTTGGGCTCTCCAGGGTGGGAGAAACGCCGGTAGTCTCTCCTTACAGGTTCTTTTCTCCATTTTAAGGGCTAGTGTCTCTTGAATGTCATCCCATGTGAGGATGGCGAGTGGGGTGAAATCACAGTCCGGGGATCGCTTCCCAGAGGAGGATATCAGGAAACCACCTGCAGCAGCCAACGAGGGGGATGAAGGAACAGAACAACAGCTCCCGAAGATCAGGACGAGAGGAAGGAACCATGGAGACCAGACCTGGTAATGGGGGCTGTTAGCCGGGGAGGGTATTGCAGGGCTGGGTACTAACCCGGCCAGGAACAATTCTGTGACTGAGGATGCCGGGGCTCAGGTGGCTCTGTGTCAGCTGCTTGAGTGTTTATCTACTTTACATAAACAAAATAGGCATAACAGGGTTTTACAATTCTTTGTTACCTCTACTGTTTGTCTTTACTCTTGTGAGAACATTAGTTGCTGTTATCGATTTCAAAATGTGCTATCAACGTTGCAGAAAGTAATCATTTGCTGCTGACTGAAAACACAAATGATGGAACTTAATAGGAAATTTAGAAGCCACCAAATAACACATAAGAATTTGGAACTTGATACTGGTTGTATTTCGTATTAATGCAAAAAGATAATATAACTGAAATGCATATTGACTAGAACAAACTAGGCAGCTTGTCATAAAACGAAGTTGCTGATGGGTGAAACTTAAAATACACAAACTGAGAAAAGTACAAGAAGGAAACCCAAATTCTTCTCAATAATTTGGATAACTTCTTTTTAATTTTATGCTACAAAGAAATTACTGAGAATCAACTCAAAAGCATTCTGAAGGTTTATTTGCCAAAATAACAAATCGTCCTGAGGTTGATATTTGGCACAGAGGTTAAGATGCCTCCTGGAACAGCCGCATCCCACGCAGGAGTGCTGAGTCTGAGTCCCAGCACCACCTTCCTGCTTGTGAGCAGCCAGGGAAGCAGCATGAAGATTCAAGTCCTGTATCTCTGCCATCCGTGTGGGAGATCCATTGAGTTCAGCCCACACTGTGACAGACATTTGGGGGTGAAACAGTGGATAGAAAATCTCTTCCCTGATAATTAAGATGAGAAAAAAAATTAAATATCTCATATGGATCCCACATCTTAGCCTAGACCTGCATGGAGTGTTGTCATTTGAAATTCTTGTCTTTCCTGCTGGAAAATACTATTTGCTGGAAATTAGTTGTCAAGTTCAAATTATGTTGTAAAAATCAGTTTTCTTTCTTATATTCGATGTTTATGCAAGAATCTTTTTGTGTTGGGTAGCACCTTTTTCTTAGATTATGGAATGTCCATGTCACTGTTTCCCAGAGCAGGCACCATAATGTGTCTGTACACTTAGGTGATCTGGTTTCCATAATGAACCCTAATGAGAAATCACTACCAGTTTTCAGAATATTTTGAGCCTATCTTACAAAAAAAATCAGAGATGAAAAATTCATTATTTATTGATTGTTGTAGTCTGAGTTACATATTGTTTAATGTGGTTAACAATGGTGATTTCTCATAGTGATAACAGTAGTTTTAAAAAGGATAGGTTATATAGTTAGTTTTTACTTTAATTAAACAACTGTGATTCAGCATAGTGGATTAATTGGCCCATAATTCCATAGTTAACAATTCTCTGACCCATTAGTTGGTGGTCAGCCTGGCTCCCGAATACATTCTTTTGATCCTTAGGCTAGATTTACAATGACCTGTGCAGCATTAGGTGAAGACACAGCTACAACTCAGATAAATTCTGAAAGTCACTTATATATAACTGCTTTAGAGATTTTATACTGACAGCTTACAGTGGCCACCAGTGTGTTTCTATCATGTTAGCTTTTAGGACAGATCTGTGATTTGTTTCCAGGATCACAGGTCATAAGCAAGAACATAAGCAGTATTAGGTAAGCTCTAAGGAGGAACTAGTTTACTGTTAGTGAGAGATATTTACATAGAACTGTGTTCATTATAGATAGCATGTGGTTATAGGATATTTCTTGTTGATTTGTCTATTTGTATTTCAGTTTGATAGTTGCTTCATTTACTGGCTTATGTTTCAGCTTTACTATAATGAAGAGTATTTTTCACTCATTTTTGCATGACTCTCATGTTCTTTTGATTTCTTTACTTTGTTTTCTAATTTTCTTATTTCTTCTGTCCTGATTTTTTGTTTCTTCTTGTAGTTAAAATATTCCCACTTTTCTGTTGACAGAATGAAAAACACATAGGATTTTAGAATTTTAGGGCATCTTGAAGACTAATGAAGTATCTTTCATTACTCCAACATGTGTTTAACACACAATTCATATGGTTATTCAGATGGGATACCTGAAATTCAAACAGCATATAATGGCTTATATAGGTGTAGGATTTGGCAGAAATGAAATATTAACTTAGGTTTCTTGATTCTAATCCAAGAGCTCTGCATTATTTGTTATCACCTACATATATTTTAATAGTGGGGAAAAAAAGTAGAACTAGTGTACCCAGTGGACAGATGAAAACAGAATTAGCAGTCATACTCAACGAAATAAGATAAGAATATATTTAAGAGTTAAAGACTGAGTTCTAAGAAAAATAATAGTAACAGGATCATCAGAATTGCAGTTTTATGACCAAGGTTTAGTATAAGAAAAAAGGACAAGGACTTGGGGAATTGCCTAGAAAGGTGTGTTAAGATTAGAATTGCATGGGCAGGCAGTGCGGTGCAGCTGGTTAAGCTGCAGCTGAGGATGCTCCCATTCCCTATCACAGTGTCGGCTTCGGTCTGGCTACTGTGGTTCCAGTTCATCACTTCTTTTATCTGTTTATCTGCAGTCTGTTGCATAGCATTTTCCTTATGATCACTATTTTAAATTCTTTTTCAGGACTGTTCTAGATTTCACACAGATCAATGTCTATCTCTGGAAAATGACTGATTTCTCTTAGAGTAGTCATACTACTTTGTTTTCTCATGCTTCCTATGTTCTTGCACTGACATAAGTATATCTGCCATGCTTTTTTTTAAAGCCTAAGTTTCCATTTTATTTTTCTAGATGACAATTTTTCTTCAGCCATTAAAGAGCATGCTGCTTACATGGTTTTGGTGGAGGTCGTGGAGCAGCATGGGCAGGTCTGAAATCAGGGTGGTGGGGTCCAGTCTTAGCAGGTTTCATGAGATCAGTGTATGACCACCTGGCTGTGAATGGCGCAGCTCCACGTACAGACTGGGAAGCATGTAGGTGTTGAACATGCTCACTTCTGAGAGTTCCCTCACAACTCTGGCCTCCACTACATTCTGGTTGATGAACTTCTTGCTGGCTTTGTCTTTGGGCACGCACCACACCCAGTTGGTGCAGTGTATATGATTCATGTGGTTAAACTTTTTTTTTAGCATAATGGTTTTTCCTCCTGTTCTTTGTCTATGACAAGATGTGGCCATAGCCACCTGTCCTGGCACATCCTGCCCTCTCCCCATCCCAGTGTCCCGGGCTCTCGGGTCTCCATGTTCACTTCCTCACTGAGGCCTATGACCTTCAGCGCCTGCTTTGGACCCTGAACTGACAATGTGCCACTGCTCACCAGCTTGGAATGGAGAACCCCAAAACTGCCATGATCATTTTTATTAGAATAGGTTTCACTGGAAAAGACTTTTTTGAATGATGTCTGTGACTTGAATTGTTGATTGGGCTTTTGTTATACTTGACTCTCACAATGTAACTCCTGACTGATTTCTTCTCCAATAATCAATGTCTGCAGTGTCTGCAAGATCCACACTTACCTAGTCTGCAGCCGTATGTGGAGGCAGTCATATTACTGGAGTGGGCAGGACATTCCATGGGTGTATTTTTTAATCCCCAGGGTATTGAATGTCAAGTATACCCAACTGGAAGGTTTTGTTTGTTTGTTTTAATTTGTAGTCATGTTTCTGATGCTATAGGACACAGAGGCCCTTTTCCCCTTTTCATGCTCAATAAGCAAGAGTGATGCTAAACCTGTTGCTCCAATGACTATGGCTTTCAGACTGTATGATGTGGATGGCGATACCACAAGTTTTGGTAATGTGGGACTCAATAACTCTAAGACTTAGCACCGAAAGCCCAATTCCCAACCCTTGGAGATATTAAGGGGACTTTATCCAATTGCACAGAGTGACTAAGGGACAATGCAGAGGGTTGTACACGAGCAGTTTTTGATTGAAACGGCACATTCTTCCCTTAGTCTTATAGATTCTGTGCGAATTACTCTGGTGAATGCAGTGCTAATAGTACCAATTGTCACCGTGCTGCAGGATGCAGTGTGCTCTTTACCTAAGCACTTCTCTCAGGTTGAAGGCCAGTTATTCCAGATATTGTGAATTGAGTAAGCAGTCTGTAGCAGTGGGGTGTAGGCAGAGCCCTCTGGTTGACACAGGAGAAAGCAAGCTACTTCAGGAGTCATAGTACCACCGCCAGCACAGTCCTGGGGTCCTAGAGCAGATGGCCCCAGTTCTTGCAGGACATCCAAGGTGATGCCTGGGATTGTGATTTTGCTTCCCAGACCCTGTGGCAAGAACTCCTCAGGCTCAAACTTTGCATACTACACCACAATGTCAGCAAGATTGTGTTCCCTGGCTAGGACACTGGGGTAGGAGAAACAGAATTTTTTGTTTTCCTCTCTAGGCTGGATTTTAGTCTGCTGTTTGTTGTCCCTGTCAATTATTCACTGAAAATTTTGCTAAGTCTTCTAGAAATGTGGTTTGTTTCTCATTGAAACTTCCTTGGTGAAATGGATGTAGATTATCTGCTTTCAGGCATGTTCTGTCATTTGTAATTTTTCAAAATAAGTAAAACAAATGATTAGCAGGTATAATGGATTTGGTAATCCTGGCCATGGTGTTACAAAACATCAGTATTGTAAATAAATCAGATAATGCTGAAATGTATTGTATTGTACAGATTGATGTCTAGGCATGTCTGTCTTAAAAGAGCTGTTTAATGCTGTATAGTGTTGGGGACAGTTGGAATTTAATAATGAAAAGGCCTGAAAGGGCAGGGGGGGATTAATATCTGTCTATCATAGCAGCCTAGTATTATGGGGAGACTGTTAATTCTTTTACACTGGGGGTGTGTTTACAATGTAAGCTAGCAGGCCCAGGTTGTGAGAAAGGATAGTTAGTCTAGGTCTTTCATGTTGTCAGCAGTACAATTTCTTTAATGGTCTCCATTGCCTCTGAGTAAGTTGGAAGTAGGAACCAAAACTCGGAATAAAATCCGACACGCCATTCCTAATATGTTACTTTTCTCATGGAATTGTGAGGTTTAAGCCTCACCATTGTGAGTTTAATGCATGTACAATACTTAAAATTATATTTACTGATTGCACAGTAAGTTCTGAATAAATCAATAACAGCATCATTAATAAAGGGTTAGCTCACAGAAATAAAAATTAGCGTTTTCCAGTTAGGATTTAGTGAAAGGGAGAAGCCCTACCTAGCCTCCCACCCATCCCAGAATCCCTGATGTGGGGCCTGCTCGGAGGCTCCTACTTAAGTGGTTTTGATAGTTCAACAGTTCTGAATTGGTGCCAATCTTGCCATTCCAAGCAAGATGAAATCCCTCCAGAATCCATTGGCTAACATAGTCCACCTCTTTTCTAGCTTTGCAATAAATAAATGTTTAAAAATGCAAATTTTTATTTAATTTTGACTGCCAGAAAGATAAACTAAATTATTTTGTTTTAATATTGCTGATAGCATATTTTTCTTTTCTGATGTTACTATTAATGTTCATTAAATCTTATGCAAAAAGTACTTTGTAAAAGATAAATGAAAAGACATGTAAAAATGTGATAGTACATTTCTTACATTTTGTATATATAATATTTTGAAAGTGCTTATTTGCTTTTTAGGCCTTCAAGGAAATTGATTAATGGAATTAAACAGGTATTACACAAAATATTAACATGTATTATTGTATTGAAAAATATATTGAAGAAGACCAAGTGTTGTATTACAAAAGCCTGAATTTCAAAATAAAATGTGAAAGGTAAATCAGAAAAAAACAAACAGGAATTTTGTAAAGGTCTCTATTTTAGAAGTGTGATTGAAACAGTAGGTTTTCTTCAAGTAGGTTTTTAATTTTCTTTTTCATTGCTTCAGGGACACATTAGTCATTCAATAGCATTGTATTTAATTTCATGATGTTGTGAATTTTCTGTTTTTCTTCATGTTGTTTATTTTGCTGTATTTCTTTTGTTTTGATTTAAGGTGGTATATACTAACTGTGTAATAGAAACTATCACATTCAAATGTGAAGATACAATGCAGTATGCATATCTACTTCCAAATCAAAGATGAACCCCCAATGAAATTGTTGAATATATCTTGACAATAGAATGCTGGATGCTCTGCCATTGTCCATACCTACAATGGCAGAATACACTTAAATAGCAGAATGACGGACCTAGTACTCTTTATGAAGGACTATACTACTGGAGCAATATAGGGGAAATTAGTGGAAAGGGGGAAAGGGGCTGTGGAGAGGGCAATGTGAAATCCTGGAGCCTATGGGACTGTGTCATGAAATAATAAAATAAATAAAAAAAGAAAATTATGCAAATACTTCTTTTTTTAAGAGCAAAATTCAAGAAATTAAAAAAATCCACTACCTTTACATCAGCATCTTTTTAACAAGAACTCAGGCCTTGTGAGAAGTATGTGTCATGTCATTTTTCTTATGCAGAAAATGAGTCATCATTACTGTATTTATAAATAGTTGTCTAGATTTGAAAGGACACTTTAAAACTTATTTACTTATTTAACAGGGTCAATGCCAAATACGTTCCACAGATGATGAGATTACCCAGTCACTGGAGATAGTCTCAGAGGAATATGAGTGGCCTCAATCTAAGAATTCTCTGTTACTCATTGAAAAACTGCGAATGGACTGTAAAGGTAAGACACCCAGCTTGCCTTTTCGTATGTACCGTAGTAATATCTGCAGGTGATGTTCAGCATGGAGATGAACTGTGTATTAAAACTGAATGAAATCTGGCATACACTGTGTGCTCTCAGCCAACACTAATGATAATTCATACAGTAATTTTCTCAGGGAGAATGGCAGTCCAAGTTTTTTGTTGATTTTCTTGGTTATCACATTCTCCCGCCTTGAATGCTACAGTAACCCTGCTCCCTTATGTCACCAAAATATGGTCTGGTTTGCAGCCATAATTTTATTCATTTGAAAGCCATCAGGTGGGCCCGGCACGGTGGCGCAGTGGTTAAGGTCCTCACCTTGTACGCCCGGGATCCCATATAGTTGCTGGTTGTAATCCCGACAGCCCTGCTTCCCTTCCAGCTCCCTGCTGTGGCCTTGGAAAGCAGTCTAGGACGGCCCAAAGCTTTGGGACCCTGCAGCCTTGTGGGAGACCCGGAAGAGGCTCCTGGCTTTGGATCAGCATAGCATCGGCCCTTGTGGTCACTTGGGGAGTGAATCATCGGACGGAAGAGCTTCCTCTCTGTCTCTCTGTATATCCGCCTTTCCAATAAAAAAAATAATAAAAATAAATCTTTAAATAGAAAAAAAGAAAGCCATCTGGTGATGTTATTGCCTTGCTTAAAACCTGAGTGTCACTTGTCATTTTAGTGAAGTGAATAATCTTAACTCGTTAGCCTTTATTCTGCACCATAGTATTTGCTTCTTTGTATGTGCCAACCACTGACTTACATGTTTGTTGCTGAAGTAGATTTTGTTCTCCCGTGTACTTACTTAGGTTAATTCCTGTGTAACAAATATCATATTTATAAACTGTCCAATTTGCATGTTTTAAGTTGCAAGGAGAAACTGAATTTTTTTAAAAAAAGTTTTGTTTATATTGGAAATTCAGATATACAGAGAGGAGGAGTAGAGGAAGATTTTCCTCCGAGTGACTTACTCCCTAATTGAGCATAATTGCCGGTACTGTGCAAAGCCACAAAGCCAGGAGCCAGGAACTTCCTCCAGGTCTCCCATGTGGATGCAGGGTCACAAGGCTTTGAGCCGTCCTCGACTGCTTTCCCAGGCCACAAGCAGGGAGCTGGATGGTAAGTGAAGCTGCTGGGATTAGAACCGTTACCCATATGGGATCCCAGTGTGTTCAAGGTGAGGACTTTAACCACTAGGTCACCATGTTGGTCCCGAGAAACTGAAATTTTAAGTAGCCTCATGAGTAAGATATTTAACAGAACCATCATCCCCCAAATGTGTCTCTCCCCTTCTGTGTGATTTAATAGAAGACTGCTGATTATTTTTCAAACTATTGGCATCACTGTCCAGTCTCATCAGTACTTTATGAGAATTCCAGTCCCCATGTATCTTCACAAATAGTATTGTCTGTTTTTTATTTTTTTTATTGATTTTTTTTATTTATTGTTGCTTACATTATATTATGTAGTACAGTTTTATAGGCGCTGGGGATCCCCCCCACCCCTCCCATACCCCTCCCCCCATGGTGGATTCCTCCACCTTGTTGCATAACCATAGTTCAAGTTCAGTTGAGATTCATTGCTTGCAAACACATGCCTAGCATAAAGTTCAGCGTCTTATTGTCCAGATAAGTTCAGTGGCCTCTTGGGGAGACCTTCTATGGTCTGAAGATAGGTCTAACAGAGTAAAGATCCAGTCAGTTAAAAGCCCCAACAAGGCCTCAGTATCATTATACAACATTATGGAATTAATTGACATAGTATTGGGTAAACAATATGTTAAAAATAATGCAAGTTCCATTCTTCGAAACATCTGGGTTGAGACAGTATCAATGACAGGTTCAAAAAATAACAAACAACCAAACAAAAAATTACAGGTTAAATCAAGGCAAACACGTGGTATCTAATCTTTTGGGATTCGCTCATTTCCCTTAGCATTATAGTTTCCAGTTGTGCCCATTTAGCCACAAAGAACTGCATTTTGTTTTTTTTTAATAGCTGAGTAGTATTCCATGGAGTAGATGAACCAAAGCTTTCTTATCCAATCTTCTGCTGATGGGCATTTCGGTTGCTTCCATGTTTTCGCAATTACTGATTGTGCTGCAATGAACATAGGGATGCATGTTGGTTTGTCGTAAAACAGGTGTTTTGGATATATTCCTAGGAGTGCTATTGCTGGGTCATATGGTATGCAGATTTTGAGTTGTTTGAGTGTTCTCCAGACTGATTTCCATAAAGGCTGTACCAATTTGCAGCTCCACCAGCAGTGGAGTAGGGTTCCCTTTTCCCCGCATCCTCGCCAGCAAGCGTCGTTGGTGTTCTTGTTTATGTGGGCCAATCTTACTGGTGTTAGGTGGTACCTCATCGATGTTTTAATTTGGATTTCCCTTATTGCTAGGGAGCTGGAACACTTTTTCATATGTTTGTTTGCCATTTGGACTTGTTCCTTTGTGAAATGTTTGCCCATTTCCCGTGCCCATTTCTTGAGTGGCTTGTTTGTTTTGGTTTTTTGGTTGTTTTGAAGTTCTTTGTATATCCTGGAAATTAGCCCCCTATCGCCTATATCGTGTGCAAAGATCTTCTCCCACTCTGTGGGTTGCTTTTTTACTTTGTTGATTGTTTCCCTTGCTGTACAGAAGCTTCTTAGTTTGATGAGGTCCCATTTGTTTATTCTGTTCTCAACTGCTATTGCTTTTGGTGTCCTTCTTAGAAAGTCGGTACCTACTCCTAGGTCTTGCAGGGTATTTCCTACATTTTCTTGCAAGAGTTTGAAGGTTTCTGGATGTAGGTTTAGGTCTTTTATCCATGTAGATTGGATCTTGGTGTATGGTGATAGATGTGGGTCTATCTTTTTGTTTCTACAGGCTATCAGCCAGTTGTCCCAACAACATTTACTAAAGAGGCCTTCCCACTTGCTTGAGTTGTCATTGGTCTTTTTGTCAAAGATTAATTGGCTGTATCTGTGCGGATTCCCTTTTGGTGCTTCTATTCTATTCCATTGATCTTCCTTTCTGTCTTTGTGCCTGTACCAGGCTGTTTTGATAACCACTGCTCTATAGTATGTCCAGAGGTCCGGGATTGTGATTCCCCCTGCTAAATTCTTATTTTTCAGGATGGTTCTAGCTATTCGTGGTTTTTTGTGTTTCCAGATGAACTTTTGAATCATTGTATCCAGTTCCGTGAAGAATGTTTTGGGCAATTTGATTGGAATTGCGTTGAAAATGTATATTGCTTGTGGTAGTATAGACATTTTAATGATATTGATTTTGCCTATCCAGGAGCACGGGATGTTATTCCATCTTTTGAGGTTTTGTTCAATTTCCTTTTTAAATAGTTTGTAGTTTTCTTCGAATAGGTCTCCTACACTTTTGGTTAGATTTATTCCCAAATACTTCATACTTCTCTCTGCTATTTTGAATGGTATCCTGTTGGTTAGATCTTCTTCTATCTTGGTGTTATTTGTGTACACTATGGCTGTTGATTTTCGTTCGTTAATTTTGTACCCCGCCACTCTGCCAAACTCTCGTATAAGTTCTAGCAGTTTCTGTCTTGAGTCTCCTGGTTTTTCTATGTATAGGATTATGTCATCTGCATATAGTGAAAGCTTGACTTCTTCGTTTCCTATACGTATGCCTTTGATTTCTTTTTCTTGTCTTATGGCCTCTGCAAGTACCTCTAGGACTATGTTGAATAGCAGTGGTGATAGCGGGCACCCTTGTCTTGTTCCAGATCTCAGTGGGAAGGGTTCTAGCTTTTCTCCATTCAGTATGATACTGGCGTTGGGTTTTTCATAAATTGCTTTAATTATGTTGTGGATTTTCCCATCTATGCCTACTTTGGCTAGAGTTTTTAGCATGAAGAGGTGTTGGATTTTGTCGAAAGCTTTTTCTTTTGTCTGTTTTTTAAATATTAGCCATTCTACTGGGTATGGGTTGTAATTACCATATGTTTTTACTATGGATTTCCATAGTCACTAATAATAATGAGCATTTTTCAAGGAACCAGAATGTTTCACCAGCTTAAAATAGATTTTGTTTTTTATTATAGAAACCATTAGATATGTAATAGATAGATAAATATATAGGTTGAGAGATACCCAGTGTTTTTTTTTTTTTTTCCAAAGACTTTTTTTAAAAGATTTATTTATTTTTATTGGAAAGGCTGATATACAGAGAGGAGGAGAGACGATAGAGAGGAAGATCTTCCGACCGATGATTCTCTCCCCAAGTGACCACAATGGCTGGAGCTGAGTCAATCTGAAGCCAGGAACCAGGAGCTCTTCAGGGTCTCCCACACGGGTACAGGGTCCCAAAGTTTTGGGTGGTCCTCAACTGCTTTCCTAGGCACAAGCAGGGAGCTGGATGAGAATTGGTGCTGCCGGGATTAGAACCGGCACCCATATGGGATCCCGGTGCATGCAAGGCAAGGTCTTTAACCACTACGCTATCGCACTGGGCCCTCCAAAGATATTTTGTCCTGACATTTTTCTTAATATGTTTTGAGCAGAAGTTTTAAATTTTGATGATATCTAGTATGTCTGTGCTCAAGCGTGGGTTTTACTTTTTCTATTGTATCAGTGTTTTCCTAGAATGAGGAAGAAATATTTCCTCCTATACTTTCTTCTAGAACTCTTATTATAGTTCTCAGTCCTGCGTTTAGTTATGATACTTTTATGCTGATTTTTTGCAAAAGACTATATGTAAAGCGAATTTCATTATTTGAATGTGTGTATCTAATCATTTTATTCCGTATGTTTAAATAATTATCCCTTCTTCACTGAATTATCATTATTGGTTAATCAAAATAAGTTGATTGTTTATATGTACACCTATATCTGAACCTTCTGTTATGTCCCATTGACTTTTGTGGTGTTCTTATAATTTTCATTTTGTTGTGATTGAAATATATTTCTATAATAATTCTTGATGTCATCCACCTGATCTTATTCTTTCTGGAGGAGTATTTTGGCTGACTCATATACTTTGTACCTCCACATGAATCTGAAATCCGTTTGTCAGTTACGATGATATTCTGTTGTCTAGCTTAGAATCAGGATCAAATTTATTGTGTCTGAGGTTAAAATGTAGAGGGAATTGATGTTTTAGTAGTAATGATTCCTGGGTATGCTGTTGTGTGAATCCCTGTCTAATGGTTCACCCCCCCCCCAGAAGCTCATTCCTCAATGGTGAGCCCTCCTTGCTGGGGGTGGGGAGCAGAAGAGGGTATTTGATTGAGCATCCCGGGGGGGGGGTTCTCCTCAGGTTTGTCTTTCTTCACTGGTGTTTTGTCATAATATTGTTTTGTCCCCCCACTGTCTCTTTGATGAAGATCCTGTTGGAGGGCTTCCTCTTCCTGTTCCCTCCATACTGGTTCAAAACTCATCAAGCTTTTACTTGTGGTTTGGGATGACTTCCCATATCTTGACTGCACTCACATCTATGGCCTGCTAGCTGCAATCCTGGAAATTCTCAGAAAATTTTCCTTGTCTGGGTGTCAGCCACCTTCCTCCAGTGAACTCCAGGGAGTTTCTGTCCTCTCTACTGGCGATCCTCCCTTTCCATGTTACTGCTCCGCTTGTTCCTGTCTTAAAGCTCTCTGCACTTTCAACTACCCCTGCCTTTCCTGATTGGCCTCCTTGTCATCTCCAACAATTCATTTTTTAACAGCTGGTTTAGTTTCTCATCAAAATTAAAGGGGAGATACAGCTATTACAACCCAAGTTTGTCCCACCATCTCTTTTATCAATATGACCCTTCTTTCAAGAAAGCTGTTTATTTTATGCAAGTTGTCATTTCTTATACACACCAATTTCATATCATCATATTGTTCTTTTAGCAGCTGTGGAATTTGCAGTAATATTGCATTGTTAATTTTTTATGTTGACACTTTGTATATTTTATTTTCACAGTCAGCCTGACTAGACAGACATTTCTCAGTTTTATAATCTAAATGCAATTTCATTGAGTTTGTTGTCAGTTTTCTGTTTAACCAATTTCAGATTTCATGTTGTCACAATTTTTCCTGACTGCTGTAATAACATAACAGTGTGTAGCTTATGAATAACAGAATATATTTATTTCCATTTCTGGGAGCAGACAAGTTCAAGACCAAGACACTTCCAGGTGTCTTTTTTATAATGCTTCCACATCCAATTTAACTTCCTTAAGGCCTTACCCAGTAATGGTACCATCACCTCTGTGATTACATTTCTGCATTTGAATTCTGTTCTTAGAACACAGCAGATGTTTATGCTGGATTTCTTCTTCTTTTCTTGGAATTAAGGTACTCTTTTTCCCTAGTTTTTTAAGGTGGATGTGAAGGTCATTGGTTTGAGATTCTTCTGAGTGGGCTTAAAGTGCAAAGAAAATACATTGTTTTAAAATTTTCATGCAAGCTTTCAGAATGTATTGTATAGATAGCTCTAAAATGTTCTTAATCTAACTGTTCCTGTAACTATATTATACAAAGTCTGTTGTTGTGTTTTAAAATTCCTTCAGTAACAAGTGTTTTGTGATTTCTCTCATCAGTGCCTCTAAAACTCAGAGCTATTTTAGTATGTATTGCTTTATTTCTAAATGCCCGAGTCCAGCTCCAGCTGAGTTTGGAGCTTGAGAAGGGTGTGTGAAGTTGGCAATAAGAAAAGACACAGACACTATCACTTGGTGCCCTCTTGTAACAGCTCAAGAGAAAGCTGTCCTTTTTATTTACTCAGACATACTACATGCTTCTGCGCAAACATTTGATTGTTCCATTTTAACTTCCTGACTATGTGGGTATGCACAGAGATTGATTATTTTTGTTTTACTTCATGGTCAACCAGGTGCTCTTAAAGATAATTCTGCAACTTACTATAATCATTTTCTTCAAAGCAAGCCATTATTCATTCTTCAGTAGTAGCCACTGGGTGACAGCCAGGGCTCCAAGGCCAAGGCACCTGAAATTACATGCTAATTAGTAATACTTACTAATTCCTACCACATTTCCATTTCCACAACTTGCCCATTGTTTAGTAGGAAAAATATGTTACAAGGGAAAAAACGTAAAAATCCAAGAAAAAATTTTCAAGTATTAAATCCTCCTACAATTACAGGTTATATATCCCAACAAACAAATAATAACCAAACATGTATCTCTATGATATTAATAAAATCACCCTATAATTCCTCTAGTTAAAAAAAAATTATAAAAGCAGCTAAAACAGCCACATTCTATGTTCTAAAGAGTTGCAAGGGCAGGCTAAACTTTTAGGATCACAGTAGCTATATTTTTTGCCATAGCAGTTTCAACTCATACTCCCCTCACTTGGTTTACTTTGTAAGATTCTTATCAAGCCATTTCCCAGAAGGCATGCCACATGTCTGGGCCAGGTCCAACAGGACTTGACCAGACCAGACTCCCTACCTCCGCTGAGAAAAGGTTCTTATAACATTTTCTTGTTGCTTAGTCTTCAGCTTGCAGTGTTGTCCTGGCACTTATCAGGTCTAAAATACAGTATTCATTAACATGTTCAGTTAAATGTTAAATGTTAAATGTACTTTTTGTTTAACTAATTTACACCTCTAAATTCTTCAGTTTGAAACCAAGTCTCATGACTTTGAGGGTTCTAGTAGGATCCCTGGAACTCTCAAAGATTGAGACAAAAATTTGGATAATATAATTGTCATTTAAAATAATTTGGATTATAATCTCACAATATTATAAAATTATGCTAAATTTATTGCATCATATATGCTATTAAATAGATGAGTATTTATGCTCATTGGTTGAAATGTTTCCTACTCATGAAATTAATCCAGATTGTAAACTATTTGTGTTCTTACTTACAAGGAAGTATGTGAGATTTTGCCTTGCAGGAGAACAATGAATTCTTTAAAGATGTATAGTAAAATTGGTTATGATGTGTATAATTTCTGAATTTTGCCTTTAAGACAATGAAGTTGGAGTCTGATCCCTTGTGAAGAACGACAGTGTTTTAACATCCTTATAATAACCTTTTAAGTTATTTTAACATTTAAGTTATTTTAACATCTCCTTTTAAGTTATTTTCATCTTATTGATAACTAATAGATTCCTAAGTAGCCTCCCAAGACTACAGCCAAATTGAAGTTTTTTCAGCTCTCTTGACTTCAAGAAAACAAACTATGAAGAAGCTCCAGGCCTACCACCCATAGAAAAGGGCTTAGAAGGACATGCCCTTTGTAAGGAATTTAGGACCTTGGCCTCCTTCAGGTTCTCATTGTGATTCTTATCTGCCTTCTTTTGAGAAGGGGAAATTCCCAAATCAGCTAGAAGAAGGTTATTTGAAAAACTTCTCTTTCCAGGTTTTAAGGCGGGTTTGTGTTAAAATCTGTTTCCATGAATTGGGAGAAGTGGTTAAAATTGCTTAAAGCAGTTGTATTTAAAAGTTGGTATACTTTTATTCAAAAAAATGTAGCATTGCTTGTGGAATATTTTGTCCTACAGGGAAATGGCTATCATACAATGAAGAGGGCAAACTAGGACAAAATATTTAAAGGTTTAAGCATGTTAAAACAGAGGAAGTCAGAAAAGTTAAGAAATGAACTTTGTAAGCCTTATATATAATTGGCCATAATTTTAAAGATATTATTATAACATTGTTTAAGTTTTTAATGTTATTACCTAATTCATGCTGATGTTAGAATTAATATCTGTTCAAAAAGGTTTTCTGAAGTGTGCATACATAGAAATGCTAGTAAATATCTAAAAATAAAAATACCTGTATCTCTAATTTTGAAAGCTGTTAAAAAATTGAAGCATTGAATTTTAGATAATCTCTGCTTAATTGGTAACTTTGTCAATTGTCTATCCACTTTCAGTAAGCTCTATTTTTGTTCCAACCACTGAATTTGTTACAATTCTTAAAAAGTTACATGATTTTACCAAGAGCTATATTTTCAAGGGTATTTTCTGATATGTATTTACTTTGAAATGTTTGGGTGATCATTTCTAAGTGATAAAAATTTCTTAACATGTTAGCATTCAAATCAGTCTGACTAAATGAATGGACATTATAATGATGAATCTTCAATTAGATGCTTTAAGGCCTCTTGGCATATTAAATAGGTTTAATTCTTCTGGTTTTGGGATTTCTAGATGGGCCCCTAGCAGCCTCAAAGTCAGAAGAATGTGTTTCAAAGGTTGTATCTTTCAATTGGTAAAGTTATTTAATTGTAGGACAGACAACTGCTCTATTAAAAAAAAAAGGGGGGGGCATTGCTAAAGTTTGATAGTAAACTATAGGTATGGTTTATTCATATTATTAAAAGCAAAATGTAATTCTAAACGATTGGTAATGTTAACACACTCAAGAGAATTGTCAAGTAGCTGTTACAAAAGTTGTTTTGTTTTATGTGTTACCTGATACACATGTACATGTTTATGTGGCAAGCTATGTAGTCTATCTTAATTGGCTTATAGATGAAAATATTCATAAATGTGAATTGCTAAGTTGAATCATTTTGAGACTAATGTATGGATATGCTATTAAGCTTTTGGAAAAGCATGTCTTTTTATTTCTTTAAGACCTACAAGGCCTGTTCAGCTGAATAATTCTGAATGTATTCAAATGGACTTACTATTATGAGTACAGTTTCAAAACTGGCCATAGGACCCCAACTCCTCATGAACTAGATGGTAAAAGGAGCGATGCTGCTTCTACGCCAATAAGTCCGGGATTGTTCGAGACCGAATCCAAAAACATTAAGAAGAGCTCGAAGCAGTGCAGAGAACTGTTTCAGAACCCTGTATGGACAGCCTGGGGTGGGATATTGCCATATTTACTTCCCTTGTTGGGACCCCTGATCAGCATTTTGTGGATTGTTTCCTGTGGTGCTTGTATTGTAAATCGTATCACTCAGTTTATTCGGCAGCAGGTCCACTCCCTGTTGGCTAAACCCATCCAAATTCATTATCATCAGCTCGATTTGACAGATCAGGGCTACGATGAGCCCATAGCTGATTAAGCTCCAGCATGGAACTCAGACCCATGCACGCCTGCACAATGCAGCGTTGGGCACCGTAGCAGAGGTGCAGGCAGAGCACTGCAAGGGGAAGGCCGCAAGTCCTGCTTCTGAGTCCCCTGAGAGGTAAACCTGATTGCATAGGGGTTGGTGTCAGTGGTCCCAGGACCTTGCAACAAGATGGCTCTGCCCCTCCTCTCCAAAAGACACCAAGAGCCATTAGGTGGCGGGGTTGCTGACTCTTTATCCCCGCGAGAGGAATCAGGTCACTACCTCCCCTCTCCGGTCAAGGCCCACTGTCTCCTTTCTAGGAGCAGACCTGATACAATTTTGCCTGTTCAAAAAATATAGAAAGGGAGGAGATGCCGGGGACCAGAGAACTGCCGAACAGCAGGAGTGACTCCATTTTGTTATTTCCTCATTTTGTAATGGTCTTGGAATGCTAGATCGTTATCTTTCACCCAGATTCCTCATAATCTTTCACCTGTAATTGTTCACCCAAGATAACGGTTGTCCTGGTGACCTCTGCCCTATCTGACCCACATCCTGCTGTAAAACTCCCCCCACCCAGCCTTTACCTGCGGCTTAAATACTGCCTGAGAAAATAAAGTTTTCGGAGCTTGATCAGACCTCCTGTCTTGCTCCCATTCTTCGTGTCTCCTGTCCCCCCCAATCGTCGGTTCTCTCCCCAGGTCTCCGTTGAAGACCCCGCGGGCCGGGGCAAGGTCCTAGGGCAATGTGTAGGCACACAAGAAGATGTCCAGGAACGGCATGGGCTTAATTGTACTCATGTGTGTAGTTAAAGGCCCGCTCACCAGGACATTATCAATAACATTAACTCTGAAGCTCACATCAGTTACAGAAGCCACCTCACAGGGGTAAACAACAATGCTTCAATAGATTACAGAATTCTTAGTGGGGTGCTTGAGTGTCCAAGCAAAAAGAGGGTGAAACCACGTCAAGGTGGTCAGAGAGACATCTGCTGGGCCCTACCAAACAGCTGGAAGTGCCCCTGAACCCTGCCAAACAGGGGAGCTGTTCCCTTCGAATCATCCACACCTACTGCACACACCCCAGGATCCAAATATGCACACAATTAGGGAACATTTTCTGCACAACTTAAATCCTTTGAGATTAATTTATTATTTATATCTCCATGGTATGTCATCTAGTCTGTTATAGTAAATATTCCTTGATTAGTTGAAAAGAATAATGGCTCTCAAATGTATATTGTTTATTTTCACTCTACATCTTCTGTAACTGATTGATTGGCATCTTGAAATACAGGATGATATTTCTAAATTTTCTTTACACTTCTGTCCATTTTTCCTCACATATTTTGAAGTTTTTATTACATAGAATTAAGCTTGTCTATCCTTATGTTGGTTGATTTTTCTCCCAACCTTTTTTGCTTGTTTTAGATTAATGCTATGCTTTTTAAGAATTTTGTCGTCTTTCTCTTCTGTGAAGGATGTTAGCTATAATTCTTGATTTTGTCACTTTGAGAGTTGCTTCAGTCTGTATAATTTTTCATTGTCCAGTGTGGCCATGTCTTTCTCAGGAAGATTTGCCCTTGGCCCAGTGTAGATCAGAATGTATAATGTGATTATAGAACTCTATTTTCTTACAGAATTTCAAAGTTGTAAATTGATGAATTTCCTCCAGTAGACTGTAAGCTAAATAAAAACAGGGATATTCTTTTTTATCTGGAAAGCTCAGCACAATATATTACATTGCAGATATGAACTATACATTTTTCAGTGCCTAAGT
Organism: Ochotona curzoniae; assembly: GCF_017591425.1. Classification (NCBI taxonomy): domain Eukaryota; kingdom Metazoa; phylum Chordata; class Mammalia; order Lagomorpha; family Ochotonidae; genus Ochotona; species Ochotona curzoniae. Next base: position 14,563 of record NW_024466366.1, on the reverse strand, counting down.
GAGTGAAATATGAAAACAATTACAGAGTTTATAGGGAAAATATCATAATTTATTTCTATATTTATTTCTTTATAAAAGATTCTGTCAGCTTATTGAAAATCCAGGATGCAGTACTTGCATATGAAAGATTAATAGAATTTAAAAAAAATCACTGCAGACTCCTAATAAGAAAAGCTAAACATATGGAAAATAAGGTGTGTAGACTACACAAAAAGCTCTCAGAACTAAGAGAAGTGAAATCACAGTTGGAGCAACAAGCAGTGGAATGGGAACAGAAGTGCTGCAGTTTGAGGTATGTCATTCTACTCATAAGGAAATATTTAAACTATATGATGTTTTCAAAATCATACTTATTTATTTGAGAAAGACTGTATGAGACATGATTGTCTGGTAAACTCATCAAATACCTGTAAAGGCCTGGGGCAGGATAAGGGCCAATGCCAGCATTTGAGCGTTTTGTCTGAGTGGTGAGCAGCCTGCATTACCTGCATCGTAAGCACTCATGTCCTGAATGTGCATTGGCAGGAAGCAGGAATTGAACCCGGACACTCCTGCAAGGGGCACAGATACCTTAATTGTTAAATAAAATGCAGCCCTGAACTATTTACTTTGTGCTGCAAACGTGCAGGAGAATTTGAGTTCCTGTCATATCTGCAGATACTTTATACAAGGGACCTTTTAGTCATGAGTGATGAGAAATTCTTGGAAAGGACATGTACATATCGGGTTTATAATTGGATAATTCGGATAATAAATGCTTATTTTTCAAAATCATAATTAGAATGACTATACATGTTTCTGTAAGATGAAATTTCATTCTTAACAAGTTGAATTTTTGCTGTTTTTTAAAGGTGTATTTATTTTATTGAAAAAACAGATTTACAGAAGGAGACAGAGAGAAAAATTTTCCATCATGTGGTTCACCCCCCAGATGGCCTCAAAAACCAGAACTGAAACATTCCCAAGCCAGGAGCCTCTTCCAGGTTTGCTTCATGGGTTCAGGGTCCTAAGGCTTCAGGCTGTCCTCCATTATTTTCCCAGGCCATAAACAGGAAACTAGATCAGACATGAAGCAGCCAGGATATGAACTGGCATCCTTATGGAATGGATGCAAGACAGAAGATTAGCCATTTGAACCATCATTGGTTCCACTTTATGAAAATACTGCTAATATAATAAGGAACATCATTTTATAAATCTTTAAAATTTCTAATTGTGTAAATTCTTCTATAGATGTGTTTATCAAATTGAAACTTTAAAAAAAATCGAATGTTCCTGCATCATTCTCAAAAAAGTTTATATTCATTTACAATTGAACAGTAGAGTTTGAGGTGACCATTTTCTAATTCCATGATGCTTTTAAAAGTTATTTTATGCTTAATTGTAATAAAAAGTAAATGAAAATGTTCACATAAAAATAAAATTTTTTGTATTTGAAAAAGCTTTGTTACTCTATATTACATATTGTCCTTCAAATTTTTTTGAAACTGTTTGTAAAACTTAGAATACTTCTGGCCGGCCTGGTGGGCTATTGGTCTAATCCTTCACATGTGGCACTGGTGTCCCGTGTGGCTACTGGGTGGGGTACTGGCTGCTGTTCTTCGAATCCAACTCCCTGCTAATGGTCTGAGAAGGTAGCAGAGAATTATCCAAGTCCTTGGGAGCCTGAACCCGTATGAGAGTGACCTGGAAGAAACTTTTGTCCCCTAGCCTCAGAGGTCATCTCTAAAGTTCATTTGGGGAGTGAACCAGTGCATGCAAGATTTATCTGTTCTTGTCAAGTCTCTTGCTGAAACTCAAGCAAAACTAAAATAAATTAGAAAAAGTTAAAATATTCAACAAGAAAATGGAACAATTATCACCAAAAGAGCAATGAAAAACGTGTACAGTAACAGCTACTTTATTTTCTATTCACGGATTACTGCACTCTGAAGATACATTGTGTGAAGATACTGGATGGTGCTACTTTCCGTTGTGAATCATTTTCAAGGATTCTTGAAATACGTTATGGAAATATTATATAAGTGCTAACATTAAAGTTAGTGAAAGCTAAATTTTTTTTTTTGCTTTATAATTTTTTTTTATTGTTGCTTACATTGTATTATGTAGTACAGTTTTATAGGTGCTGGGGATTCCCCCCACCCCTCCCATACCCCTCCCCCCATGGTGGATTCCTCCACCTTGTTGCATAACCATAGTTCAAGTTCAGTTGAGATTCATTGCTTGCAAACACATGCCTAGCATAAAGTTCAGCGTCTTATTGTCCAGATAAGTTCAGTGGCCTCTTGGGGAGACCTTCTATGGTCTGAAGATAGGTCTAACAGAGTAAAGATCCGGTCAGTTAAAAGCCCCAACAAGGCCTCAGTATCAATATACAACATTATGGAATTAATTGACATAGTATTGGGTAAACAATATGTTAAAAATAATGCAAGTTCCATTCTTCGAAACATCTGGGTTGAGACAGTATCAATGACAGGTTCAAAAAATAACAAACAACCATACAAAAATTACAGGTTAAATCAAGGCAAACATGTGGTATCTAATCGTTTGGGATTCGCTCATTTCCCTTAGCATTATAGTTTCCAGTTGGGCCCATTTAGCCACAATGAACTGCATTTTGTTTTTTTTAATAGCTGAGTAGTATTCCATGGAGTAGATGAACCAAAGCTTTCTTATCCAATCTTCTGCTGATGGGCATTTCGGTTGCTTCCATGTTTTTGCAATTACTGATTGTGCTGCAATGAACATAGGGATGCATGTTGGTTTGTCGTAAAACAGGTGTTTTGGATATATTCCTAGGAGTGCTATTGCTGGGTCATATGGTATGCAGATTTTGAGTTGTTTGAGTGTTCTCCAGACTGATTTCCATAGAGGCTGTACCAATTTGCAGCTCCACCAGCAGTGGAGTAGGGTTCCCTTTTCCCCGCATCCTCGCCAGCAAGCGTCGTTGGTGTTCTTGTTTATGTGGGCCAATCTTACTGGTGTTAGGTGGTACCTCATCGATGTTTTAATTTGGATTTCCCTTATTGCTAGGGAGCTGGAACATTTTTTCATATGTTTGTTTGCCATTTGGATTTGTTCCTTTGTGAAATGTTTGCCCATTTCCCGTGCCCATTTCTTGAGTGGCTTGTTCGTTTTGGTTTTTTGGTTGTTTTGAAGTTCTTTGTATATCCTGGAAATTAGCCCCCTATCGCCTATATCGTGTGCAAAGATCTTCTCCCACTCTGTGGGTTGCTTTTTTGCTTTGTTGATTGTTTCCCTTGCTGTACAGAAGCTTCTTAGTTTGATGAGGTCCCATTTGTTTATTCTGTTCTCAACTGCTATTGCTTTTGGTGTCCTTCTTAGAAAGTCGGAACCTACTCCTAGGTCTTGCAGGGTATTTCCTACATTTTCTTGCAAGAGTTTGAAGGTTTCTGGATGTAGGTTTAGGTCTTTTATCCATGTAGATTGGATCTTTGTGTATGGTGATAGATGTGGGTCTATCTTTTTGTTTCTACAGGCTATCAGCCAGTTGTCCCAACAACATTTACTAAAGAGGCCTAGAAGATAGTTTTCTTTCAAATATTCATGTTTCTAACTATCAAAAATATCTAAATTTTATTTCACTTTATACTGAAGTTTATACTCATTATAAATGAGGCTTATAACAAGTACATGAACCCTAACTATATCTTTTCTGATGTGCCATATGATGTGACATTGATCCACTCATCTGAGTGCTTGCTTCAACAACTCCATATAGTTGCCAGGAGTTTATTAGGGAATGCTGATATAACTGGAAAGGATATCACTGTCTCATAGAACGGGTGCGACTTTTATGATGTACTGGGGATGCATCTTGCACTGCATGTCACTTGTGTTGCTAATTTCAATAATGTGAAAAACAAATCAGTGAAGCTTGTAAGGGGTCAGTTTTCTGCCATGCCATCTAAGCAAAATGTCAAAATGAGCAAGAACATGAAATCAATAATAATGGAAGTAGGAAATACGGCTCACTATGCACCAGACACTCTGCTAAGTACTCTACCTTTACTCACAAACTTATTTTCCTTGTAATTTGATTTGGTGGATATTATTCTTATCTCCAGTACACAGCTAAAGATCCAGAGACATAGGAAGTTCATTTGCTTGTGATCATACAGTTGGTAATTGGTAGATCTGAGGTTCATTGCGTGGCATTCTGGCTTCTATGCAGATACTGGTTAATTAAACAATTTGTCATCTAAAATATTAGGTTAATTTTTAAAATCCCTAGCAGAGTCATCATTATTCAGTCAATTTTTAAAAGCTATGCTTAATATGGTACATTTGATATTCTAAATATAGAATTACTTATCATACAACATGATTTCTAATCTTTGTCCAGTTGATCAGTTTTGTGTAACTATCTGATAATGTCTAATTTAAAAACAAATAACTGATGCTCTTGAACCTATAAAAAGGTTATTGATGTTACTGTGGAGGACCAGAGAATATTATTTTAAATTCTTCTGTGCCAGAAGATCACTGGTAGAAAAGCTCAGCTCTGCAGTAAGAGTGTAACACAACCCTGAGCAACATGCAGATCACATTGTATGGCCAAAATTTAAGTGCGTTTTAATGAAGAATGCAAGCCATGAGCAGAGTTGTACAAAATGATTAATAAAATTCTTCCGTTGTCCTCTTTGTTTCAGCTGCAAGACGTCCAGAATCACAATGTTGTACAAGAAACCATGAAGAAGCAGGACTGCTTGGAGAGGTACAATTGAAACTGGCACACCAAATAGCTTGAATATTTACAAAGAGGATGATTGTAGTATGGGAGTGGTATCAGTGAAACCAGAGAAAATTTTCAGCCTTAAACCATTTTAAAATGCAAATGTTCCATGTTATCCCTATATTTGTGCTTATCCAGAAAACACATTGAAAAATGGTAGTTACTGAATTATTTTTAAATCATTCAAGGATGAATGTAAATTATGTCTTAGATGTTAATAATTTATGTGGTTGGGTTTGTATTTACATATGAAAATAATTAATTAAAATATATGTTTCAGCCTTGAAAGTGAAAACTTGCAGTTAAAACTTACAATCAAAGAGCAATCAGACAAAATAAAAGAGATTCAGCAAAACCTGTTAAGTTCAAGTTCAGTAAGTCAATTATACAAAGTTTATGTCTGTCACAGTTTTGTATAAGATATTTTAGGAATGTAAAGGGTTTCTAATATAATTTTTTTTTATTTATATGCATATTCTTGGCACTCTTAGTGTTTAACATCTTGTTTTAAAACAAATCAACTGGATTCATAGACTTATTTTGGTAGTAACATTTTAAAAGTCATAGTAGTCTAAAAATAACATTTCATATATTTTATATTTTTGCTCAACCACTTATGAACATTTCCCTTTGATTTCTATGAATATGTTGCTCTGAGTAATGATACAAAGCTTTTTGTTTAAATCCTTGGTAATATTTGTATTTTCAAATTTTTTTTCCTGAAAGTCTAAAATGCTTTCTATGAGATTGTGTGACTGAAATACTTTTATGCTATAATCCTGTCAATAATGGAAAGTAGGTCATTATACATGATTTTTGCAATAATGGGAATTTAGGAGAGAAGGAGAGATTAGTGAATAAGCAGAGATGGGTCCCCAAACACATATTACCAGGAACATAATGCTGTTAGCATTATAAGTCTGGAAACTAACTTTCCATGAATATGTGTTTATAAGCCTTTGAAGGGCATTGTCAAATCTTACAAAATATTGGTGTGTGTGTAATCCATAATACCCATTTCTACATGCATAGTGGAAACTACATAATTATGTAATTGACTAAACAGAATTGTCCACTCCTGCTTTCCTTTGTAAAACTTAAGATCAAGGGCTGGTGTGATGGTGTAGCATCCCAATCCTCTGCTCACTAGTGCTGGCACTCCATGTGGGTGCCTGTTCATGTCCCAACAGTTCTATTACCAAACCAGTTCTCAGCTTATGGCCTGAGGAAGCAGCAGAGGATGGCTCAAGTTCTTGGGCTCCTGCACCTATGTGGTGGACCATGGAGGAAGTTCCTAGCTTCCAGTTTCAGATGAGCTTAGCTCTGACTATTGTGGACATTGCTGAAGTAAACCAGCTGGTCAAAGACCTCTCTCTGTCTTTCCTTCTCTCTTTGTAAAATTCACCTTTAGTAGTAAATAAATCCTTGAAAAATAAGATTAAGAGACTGTATGTAAACACTAAATTAAATCAGTTTAAGTGGCAACTCCTCATATTTAGGATCAGGATCTGTGCTAGATTTTTTTTTTCTCTCACATTATAGAGAAACATTTCAAAATTCCCAGTTCCTGGGCAGGAATAGCCCAGTAGTGAAGGGTGAAGGCACCTCAGTCTAAGGGAAGAATGGTTGGACTTGATGGCTGTAGCCAGCTCTGGCTCTGGATCCTAATTCCATCTTTCTGCCAGTGATGTCCCTGGCAGATGGTGGCTCCAGTGCTTGAGTCCTTGCCACCCATATGGGGAACAAGGACTGAGCTCTGGTTCCTGGCTCTCCCCAGCTCCTGGGGGTATTTAGCAGGTGGGAACTCTTTGTGTTTGACTTAGTGTGCAATCTGTAATTTCAACCAGACTCAGTGAATCACTAATTTCTTCTCACTTGACATCATCTGAAGTGATTTAAAATTGGGGATTAGAAATAATATAAACACTCACTCATATATTTGATAGTTGAAACTGGCTTTTGGCTGATTATTTACCTCAAGGCTTGTTGGTTATCACAAAATGATTGTTGGGCTATAAACATGAACTTGTATATGTGGGAACTGCATCGTATTTGGTAACATTAAAAGGTCACAAAGAAGTTCTGTAATATTCTATTTACTGAGGCCAGCTTATGTTAAGGGGAGGGGATTTAATAGGAAAAATATCAGAAAAGTTGCAGTCATGTTCTGAATCCAGCATTCTACTGGCCTTTCTAAAATTCAGTAATAATTTGGTCTGCAGGAAATTAGCTCTTCCTGATTCCAGAGAAATGACGCTCTAAGAATGCTCTTTTTCTTGTTCTTGTGTAGCACAATTCCTTATTTTGTGAGAAGTTTCAAAAAGCTACAAAACTGCATTTTTAATAGTACTTATTAAAGAACATAGAGATCATGTTACATCTTATATCCACCAGAAAATGTAATAGATCATTTTCCTCAAGAGTGATTACTGTTTGAAATGGAATTCAGTGTTGTGGTGTGGTAAATTAGGCCTCTGCCTGCTGTTCTACCATCCTACATGTGTACCGGTTTTGGTACCAGCTGCTGTACTTCCAATCCAGCTTATTGATTATGGCCTGGGAAAGCAGCATAGGATTGTTATAATCCTTGGGAACCTGTACCCACCTGGGGGATCTGGAAGAAGCTCCAGGCTTTGGACTAGGCCAGTCCAGTCATTGTATTCGTTCTGGGATGTAGTCAATTGCAGTCCAGAGAAAGGCTTATGCCGTTAGAGTCTCTACTCGCAATATCTAACGTTTTTCAGTCTTATTCAGGGAACCATTTATTGACAGCAACTTCAATAAAATAATACAAAATCCCTAAAACATCTTTTTTAGAATATGGTGACTGAAGGTGGTAGAAAGGAAGGAGTAAAACATTTTGTGTAGATTACACAGGTTACAAGAATCCATTAATCCATTAGATTCTCAGAGCAAATGCATGATTATTATAGCACAATTCTCACCAGTTCTGATATTATTGTGATATTAATATAAGCAGTGGATTTTTCTATTTATTTAAAGGTTTATGTATTGCTTTGAAAGGCAGAGCTACAGACAGAAGGGGAAATACACAGAGATGTCTTCTATCCTGTGGTTTGCTTCCTAAAGGATCTGGCTGGTGCTGTGCCAGACGTGGAGCCTAGAACTTTATCTGGGTCTCCCACATGGATGCCAGGACCAAAAGATTTGAGCAATCTTCCAATGTTTTTTCAGACACATTAACAGGGAGCCTGATTGGAAGAAGATCATGCAGGACCTCAGCCTGGTGTCCGTATAGGATGTTAGCAATCTCAGGCATTTGCTTAGCCAGATGTACCAGAGTGCTAGCCCCTCTCCCCACTTTTTAAGTGTGACTTAGAATCATCTTAAATGAGAAAGACCTGAAACAATGATAGGAAACAAAAGTTTAAGACCAAACAAAAAGGAAACATGGCAGATACAATGAGAATAAAGAATACATGTTGTGATTCTTGGTGGTTTTTGCTTTGCTGATATTTTGAATAAGTAGCTCACGGTTACTATATGAATTAATAGAATGTATTTTACTGTCTTTGGATTTATTTCAAAATGTCTCACCATTTTTGTAATATACTGATTCAGCCTAAGATTTCTATTACTGACCTATATTATTTTATTCATGCAGACTGATGATCTTAGAACAAAATTGGATACTGCGTCTTCAAAATTTCAACATCTGTATACAATGAATGAAGCTCTTCAACAACAGTTGATATCTTTGAAAGCGATTGAAAAGAAATATAAAAAACTGAAAGAAGAGAAAAATCAATTGCAACAGACAGTAGTAAACTTGAGAAGTTATATAGAAATGAATATGACAGAACATGGTCAAATAGTGTTGTATAAACAGGAACTTGAAGAAGAAGCAAGGCAGTACATTGTAGACAGATTAAAAGAAGTGAATCTGTTTTTACAGGTGAATTATGTATTCATAGTGTGTCCAATTTGTTCACTGAAACTTACGATTTGGATATACCTGAGGATATTGTGCATATTTCCCATATTTTCTTTATACTATTATGTTTGGTAGATTTCTAGAAGAGAAGCAGCATGTTAATTATTTTAACTGTTTAAGTTTCATGATTATTGGAACCAAGCTGATCTTTCTAAATTATAATTTTCTTTAATTTCATGATTATTAGAACCAAGCAGTATGTTGAAATTATAGTTTTCATTTGATTATTAGGATTAGTTGGCATAAAGTCAGACAGTATTTAGAAATTATTGCTCTTATGTGACACTGTTCAGTTTTTAAATTTTTAATTAAATTTTATTCTGTGAATTATAAAATTATATGAGCACTAGCAGGAGAAGTTCAGGTTTTATTGTAGCTCAAAATTACTTCAGTGTATAGTAAAGATAAATATTTTAGATGTTATCTATTGTTCACATCTATAAGACTGTTCTCAGAATCACTGAGTGAAAAATGAAGAAACAAATATGCAACAATTTATCCAGAGTATAATTATCTTAAGGCATATTTTTCTGATTTTATTTAGGCACAGTCAGCATCTCAGGAAATATAAATCAGTTAAGAGAGAATAATGATTCTACCATAAGGAGTCACATGGAAGTCAAAATTAATGATCTAGAATGTGAACTCTCTAAAATGAAAACTTTCAACATGCTAATATTATAGAATTGGAAAAATATAAACTATTCTATCAAGAAGAATTAGAAGCTAAGAGATCATTGTCAAGCGAATTAAATGAGTAAGCTAAGCCGTGAATACTATAAAATAAGTTAATCATATTTATTTACCTCTAAGCCATCATGTTTTAGAGATGGACTTGTAAGGTTAGTAGAATAAGAATTCTAAGTGGACTAAATACTGCTGGAAATTATTTCAATCCAGAGCTGAATATTTGGTGCAGTGCTCAGGTGATTACTTGGGTACTTGCAGTCCATGTCCCAGTAACTCAGCTTCTGTTCCGGATGCCTGATAATGTTCACCTAAGGAAGTACCAAATATTGGGTCATATACTTGGCTCACTGACACCACTTGGAAGGCTCAATTGGGATTTCAGGAAACTGGCTTGGCCTGGCCCATCTCTGGCTGTTGTAAGCCCTTGTAAAATGACTTTGGCTAGAAGGTCTCTCTATTTGTGTCACTGCTCACTCTTTCAAGAGATGATAAGACACTTCATATTAGGTTAAATGTCTTTCAGAGTCTCGGGACTCAAATCCAAAATGCCAAGTGCAACTATTGTTCTTGGCACAATCTGGCCTTCAGTACGTTAATGTTCTCACACTTGATCTTAGCCAAAAGGCCGAGAAGCGAGAATAAGTTAATGTTCTCTAATTGTCATCCTTGGTGTTGTCACTGAAGGGTGCCTTGAGAAAAATTATCCTTCTGGGTCTGCCAACTCCTGAAATAGGGAAGGGTTAATAATAAAACCCTGGGGCAAATATTACAATGTGGCAGTTTGGGTTGCCATTTAGGTGCCTGAGTAGCCAATGTCAGTATGCTGCAGAAGGAGGCCTTCTTCTGTTTCTGATCCAGTTCCTAAGGCTTGGAGGCTGTTGACAGTCAAAGTGAATCACCCCCACATTAGGGAGACACTTGATGAAATTCCTGACTCTTGATTTTGTTGTGGTGTGCCTCTGGCAGTAGCTGGTATTTGGGGAGTGAACCCACAAATGTAAGTTCTCTCTGTCTCTCCTTTTCTCCCTGTCTTTGAAGTAAATAAGTAAACGAATACTTTATTTTCTTTATTTCTAGTATTTTTTTTATTTGAAAGAGTCAAATAAAAGGAGAACCAGAGGGTCTGGTGTGGTGACCTAACTGTTAAAGTGCAAGTTCTAATCCTGGAAGCCCCACTTCCCATCCATCTCCCTGCTTATGGCTTGGGAAAGCAATTGAGGATGGCCCAAAGCCTTGGTACCCTGCACCCATGTGAGAGAACCAGAGAGAACTTAGCTTTGGAATGGCACAGCTCTGGCTGTTGTGACCATTTTGGGAGTGAATCAGTGGGTAGAAGATCTTCCTCTCTGTTTCTCCCCGTCTCTGTATATCCAACTTCCCAACAAAAATAAATAAATCTTCAAAGAAGAAGAGCCAGAGAGGGAGACATCTTCATTCAGTGGTTCATTCCTTAAGTAGCTACAATGGCCAAGGCGGGGTAGCCTGTAGCCGGGAACCAGGATCTCCAGGCACATTGGCAGGGATCTGGATCAGAAGTTGAGCATTCAGGACTTAAGCCAGTGACCAGGTGGGATGTGTCACAGTACGTAACTTAACATGCTGTGCCACAATACCAGCCCTGCTTTGTTTGTATTTCAAATAAAGAATTTAAGAAATAAATTGAACCTTTGTCAGTGTGAGGAGGAGTAAATGACAGAAAGTTTAGTTCCCACCTTTGATACCATGGCTAATGAGCTAATTGTCTTTGGTGCTGCTCTAGTTCTTTTTCTACATCAGCTTAGCTAACCATTTGCCCAAGAGGTTGCTACCCTAAATGGCTATAGTGTTAAATGTTTATATTCCCAAGGTAAAGAATGAACTGCAAAGTGCTAAAAACAAATGCTTGAAAATATGTTTGAGGAATTTTAATTTTTTTGATCTAATTTAACTAAATTCACAAGTGTTTCTAGCCTTTTTACAAAGATTTTGAGGGTTAGATGGTGGTACAGTGGGTGCATTCTGTATGAGAGTGCCAGTTTGAATCTTAGCTCTTCCACTTCTGATCCAGTTTCCTGTTACTGTATTGTGGGAAGATGCCAGATAATGACCCCACTGCTTAGCACCCTACATGGGTATTGGAGACCCAAATGAGATTATAGGCTTTTGGTTTCAACCTGGCCCAATTCTGGTTGCAGGCATTTCGGAAGTGGAACCACATATGGATTTAATCTCTCTGTCTCCCTTTTCTTCTCTCTCCTTTCTCTCTCTCTCTCCATCCCCGGGCCTTTTAAAGCTATACACTTCAAATAGCAAAACATAAAAGTGAAAAAAATATTTAAAAGACTTTTAGTATGTTTTCAATGTGTTGACCATAATGTGTTGATATATTTAATTGCAAAAAGGTTATTATAGTTCATACAGTTAACAGGCCCATTATCTCACATATTAGTCTGAAATATTAATATTGCTGACCTCACCCAAAAGAATCTTCTAAGTAAAGATGTTCTAAGCAAGAGTCACTAGGCCAGCCATACATCATTAACAGTCATTTATTACTCCTGCTTATTTTAGTTGTTCATTAGAAAAGGCACATGAACTGCCTTGGAAGAATTTACAAACCTGTAAACTTTATATTACTTGCGTGCTCTGACACATTTTACATTGAAACATTGTTTAATGGAAGATTCCACCTGTTTGTGTGCACTGTGGTTCAGTGGCTTAATCTGCTGTCTCTGATGCTGGCATCCCACATGAGCATTGGTTTGAGCCTTGACTTTTGTGCCTCTTTTTTTTTTTTTTTAAGATTTGTTTATTTATTGGAAAGTCAGATATACAGAGAGGAGGAGAGACAGAGAGGAAGATCTTCCATTTGATGATTCACTCCCCAAATGAGTGCAATGATTGGTGCTGTGCTGATCTGAACCAAGAGCCAGGAACTTCTTCCAGGTATACCACACGGGTGCAGGGTCCCAGGCCACAAGTAGGGAGCTGGATGGGAAGTGGAGCTGCTGGGATTAGAACAGGCACCCATATAGGATCCCAGCTTTTGTGGTTCTTAGCTAGCTCCCTGCTAACACAGTAGGAGATGTTCCAGTCATCAACATGGGAGGTCCTGATGCAATTCCAGGCTCCTAGTTTTGGCCTGGGCCAACTCCTCCAGCCATTGCGGTGATTTGGGGAGTGAACCAGTGGATGGAAGATGTATCTCTGTCTCTCTTCACTCTGTCTGTAACTCTGCTTCTCCAATTAGTAAATCTTTTTTAAAATGCAAGACATTTAGGGATTACTAGGGTCAACGGGGTAAAGTGTTTTTTGAACCACTCACAGCACTGAGACTAGCAGCAGTGAGCAAGGACCTTCGTAGAGAGAAGAAACTGAAGAGATCACTGCTCAGTGCTCTGACGGTGAGGCCTGTCCCAGAGGTGCCTTGCTGTGGGAATCCTGAGAACAACTTAGTGCTCAACAGAAATCTTGTTGTGAAAGAGAACTTGGTGATTCCTGTCTCAGGAGCACAGCCATCAAATAACAGCATGGATGAATATTTGACCAAGGTTAGAGAAATCTTTTTCTTTTTTTCCTTTGGGCTTCAGATTTGTTATAAAATTCACATTTTTAATTTAGTGAAAGATTCAGTTTGATTCATGTTTGCTATGGTTTTAGTTAACTTTGTTACTATGGAAATAATTTATACCTCTTGTTCTATAATAGAATTGAACCGGCACTTTAAATTATTTTAACAGATGCGTCTGTATTATCTTTTAGAAACATGAAACATTTTCTTTATAACTAAAGGTGTACTTGGAAATAATTTGATTTATTTTCTAATGGAATTTGGTTTGGTTGAAAATGCTATTTTAGTTTTAATGCACTATACCAAGTTTTGCACCCTTAATCATTTAAACACTTATCCACTGATGAATGTTTATTATTGATTGAAGGAATAAAAGATACTTATTTACATTTGAAAGGACATGTAGCACCACAAAATATTAATTTTTGTTTTTCTTTTAGAATGTGTCATGATCTTAAATAACACCTATTTAATTATTCTTTAATTTTAACTTTTTAGCTTCAAGTTTTGTAAAGTGTTTCCATTGATGGGAAAATGTATAAGTTACTAAGAAGTTAAGATAAGCAGATACTTGAAGTTGTTCAAAGTTTACTATTACTTGAATGCTTGATGCAGAAGATGGAAATAGTGTCTGTAAATATCAATAATCATGAAGCAGAATCATATTTTCTTCCTATACAGAAGCCAGTGAAAACATTCACACCATCCATATCTTCATTGAAGACACAGTAGAAACCATCCAACCTGATTTTGTTCCTAGGAAAAATACATTTTGAGGATTTCATAACAGGGTCCAAGAGAGACTGTCAGTTGTAAAGTTGATAAAATTCAGTAGACTCAGTTTGAAATAGTTCTCATTTGTTTGCCAAGAGATCAATAAATCTCCATTTGAACAAAGCCCCCAAGCTAATTCTCATTATTGGTCACTGTTTTAAATTTTCAGTGAGTACACATTGAGTTGTAGTTCCATGTTGTCAGGCTTCTAAGTGCAGGGAAGAGAAGCCTAGGCCCATATCGGATGAAGATATGATCATGTTTTTGTGACTTCATACCCTGGTACATCACAGAATAGCAAGTCCAGAGTTTCTTAGCATTGCTTTAAACCAATAGCTTAACTATCAAGCTACATAGTTTAAAAGAGAATAAATTAAGTGATTGATACAAAAAGTTGTAAGATTTTATCTCTTTTTATCACATTCTTAGCTCAGTTTCCTTTTAGTTCATAACAAATTAAATGATCTTGTCTTTGTCCTCCAAAATTATGATGTAAGATTAGTAAATGAAAAAATGTACCCTCAGATTTTAAGCAACATAAAAATGTCCACTTTTGCCACTCTTAATCAAGGTAGTACTGGAATTAACTTAATTAAGGAAGAGAAAGAAACAAATGGTGTCAAAATTGGAGAGAAAAAAAAATGAAAATAGGACTTCAGATCGTGTAATGTTCTATACGGAGAAACCTAAACACTACTTCAGAAAACTTTCAGGACTAACATAGCTATTCCGCAAAGTCACAGGTTATAAAATTAGCATGCAAAAAATAGTTTTGTCATCTTAAGTTTGAAATGTTTATTATAAAGATGAGGGGATTGCAGACCCATGTGGGCTA